>NC_091456.1:80443004-80744952 GCF_027789765.1 Dendropsophus ebraccatus | reverse complement strand
CCCCACCCTATCACAATTTTTGATATGGCTCTGTGAGATATTAACCCCTCAAGACCAAGCCTATTTGCACCTAAAAACCAGGCTCATTTTTCAAAATCTGACCTGTCTCACTTTATGCGCTTATAGCTCAGTGATGCTTTAACGTATGCTAGCGATTCTGAGATTGTTTTTCGTCACATATGGCATTTTATATTAGTGGCAAAATTTGGTCACTACTTTGTGTGTTTTTTGTGAAAAACATCAAATCATCATGAAAAATTAAAAAAATTAGCATTTATGAACTTTGAAATTCTCTGCTTCTAAAAAAAGAAAGTCGTATCACATAAATTAGTTACTAAGTCACATTACCGATATGTCCTCTTTATTCTGGATTCATTTCATAAACATATTTTACTTTTTTAGGGTGCTACAGGGCTTAGAAATTTATCAGCAAATTACCACATTTTCGTGAAAGTTTCCAAACTGATTTTTTTAGGGACCAGTTCTTTTTTTAAGTTGATTTAGGAGGTTTGTATACTGGAAACCCCCATAAGTGACCCCATTTTGGAAACTACACACCTTAAAGAATTAATCTAGGGTATAATGAGCATTTTAACCCTACAGGGGGTGGAGAAAGTATTCACCATTAGGCCATATAAAAAATTAAAATTAAAAATTTCCAAAATATATACGTTTAGATTAAAGTTTCTCATTTTCAAAAGGAAGATGAGAAAAAGGAACCCCAAAATTTGTAAAGCAGGTTCTCTTGAGTACTACGGTACCCCATATGTGGGCATAAACCAATGTATGGGCACACAGCAGGGCTCAGAAGGAAGGGAGCGCCAATTAGCTTTTCCATTGCACATTTTGCTGAAGAAGTTTCCGAGCGCCAGGTGCATTTGCAGAGCCCCTGTAGTGTCAGCAGAGAGAAAAAAAACCATAAGTCACCCCATTTAGGAAAGTACACCCCTCATCATCTTGGGGTAGGATGAGCATTTTGACCCCACAGGTGTTAGAGGAAAGTATTCAAAATTAGACAGTAAAAATGAAAAACTCAAATTTTTCCAATAATATGTTCGTTTAGTTTGAAATTTCTCAATTTCACGAGGCACAAGAGAAAAAAAGTACCACAAATTTGTAATGCAGGTTCTCCTGAGTAAAAAGGTACCTCATATGTCGGTAAAAAGCCACTGTATGGGCACACAGCAGGGCTCAGAAGGAAAGGAGCGCCAATTAGCTTTTTCAATGCAGATTTTGCTGAAGAAGTTTCTGAGCACCCACGTGTGTTTGCAGTGCCCCTGTAGTGCCAGCGGAGTAAAATATCACCATAAGTCACCCCATTTTAGAAAGTTTACCCTCAAAGAATTCATTTTGGGGTGTGGTGAGCATTTTGACCCCACAGGTATTAGAGGAAAGTATTCAAAAGTAGACAGTAAAAATGAAAAACTCGAATTTTCCAATAATATGTTCCTTTAGTTTGAAATTTCTCAATTTCACAAGGAACAGGAGAGAAAATTCACCCCAAAATCTGTAACGCAGGTTCTCCTGAGTAGAACAGTACCCATTTGTGGGCATAAACCATTGTATGGGCACACAGCCGGGCTCAGAAGGGAAGGAGCGCCAATTAGCATTTTCCGTGCAGATTTTTCTGAAGAAGTTTCTGAGCGCCAGGTGCGTTTGCAGTGCCCCTGTAATGTCTACAGAATAGAACCCCCCCAAAAGTCACCCCATTGGGAAAGTACACCCCTCAATAATTCATCTTGGGGTAGGATGAGCATTTTGGCCCCACAGGTATTAGAGGAAAGTATTCAAAATTGGCCAGTAAAAATGAAAAACGCAGGTTCTCCTGAGTACAATGGTACCCCATATGTGGGCATAAACCACTGTATGGGCACACAGCAGGGCTGAGAAGGGAAGGAGCGCCAATTTGCTGGAGCAAAACCGCAGCTAGTAATAGTTATTAGAATAGCGCAGTTACTAAAATAAAATTAAAAAAAAAAGATTACAGGTAATGTGGGGTGGTTACGGACAGTCTGGGGTGGTTCCGGGTAATCTGAAGGTGGTTACGGGCAGTCTGAGGTGGTTACGGGTAATCTGGGGTGGTTATGAGTATTCTGGGGTGGTTACGGGTAATCTAGGGTGGATACGGTCAACATGGGGTGGTCACGGGCAACCTGCTGTGGTTACAGGCAACCTGGGGTGGTTACAGGCAATCTGCTGTGGTTAGAGGCAACGTGGGGTGGTTACAGACAATCTGGGGTGGTTACGGACAATCTGGGTGGTTACAGACAAACTGGGGTGGTTACAGACAATCTGGGGTGGTTACAGGCAACTGCTGTGGTTACGGCAACCTGGGGTGGTTACGGGCAACGTGGGGTGGATACGGGCAACGTGGGGTGGATACGGGCAACGTGGGGTGGATACGGGCAACCTGCTATGGTTACAGACAATCTAGAGTGGTTACAGGCAACACTGCTGTGGTTACAGGGAAACGTGGAGTGGTTACGGACAATCTGGGGTGGTTACGGACAATCTGGGTTGGTTACAGGCAACCTGCTATGTTTACGGCAACCTGGGTGTTTACAGGCAACCTGGGGTGGTTACGGGCAACCTGGGGTGGTTACGGGCAACCTGGGGTGGATACGGACAACCTGCTGTGGTACAGACAATCTAGGGTGGTTACAGGCAACCTGCTGTGGTTACGGGACACGTGGGGTGGTTACAGACAATCTGGGGTGGTTACGGACAATCAGGGGTGGTTACAGACAATCTGGGGTGGTTACAGGCAACCTGCTGTGGTTTCAGAGGCGACATGCAGTGGTCAGAGGCGACGTGCAGTGGTCAGAGGCAAGGTGCGGTGGTCAGAGGCAAGGTGCGGTGGTCAGAGGCAAGGGTGCGGTGGTCAGAGGCAAGGTGCGGTGGTCAGACGCAACCTGCGGTGGTTGCGTGCAATCTGGGGGGTTACATGTAATCTGGCATGATTACGGGCATTCTGGGTGGTTATGCGCAACCTGCGGTGGTTACGGGAAACCTGAAGGGGTTACAGACAATCTTGAATTGTTACGGATAGACTGAAGTGCTTTAGGTAATCTGGGGTGGGTACATGTAATTTGGGGTGGTTACAGGCAATCTGGGGTGATAACGGACAATCTGGAGGGGGTCACTGGCAACGAGTGGTGGTTACGGGTAACGTCCGGTGATTACGGGCAATGTGCAGTGGTTACGGGCAACGTGCGGTGGTTACGGGCAACGTGGTTACGTGTAATCTGGGGGGTTAGGTGCAATCTGACGTGATTACGGGCAACCTGCGGTGGTTACAGGTAATCTGGGGGGGGGGGGGGGGGTATTTGGGGTAGGAGGTAAACGCAATTATAAACTGCAATTATTACTAAATAAAAGTGTGTGTTTTATTTTTTTGTATGTTTGCACTTTTTGTACTTTATACATTCATTTTCACTGTATTACTATGATTACTGTGATATTTTCTATCACAGTATTCATAGTTTAGTGACAGAGACCAAATTAGTCTCGGTCACTTTAAATTTCCAGAGCTGGCTGGTTGTGGAGTGCATGCGCACTTCATAACCAGCCAGGACGGCGAGGAGGAAGGAGCTCCAGGATCAGGTGAGTATATGGGGTAGGGGGTGACTGGGGGACGGGAGGTGACTGGGGGGGTGGGGGCACATCACTTTTTATCCCCTGTCACCAATCATTCATGGTGACAGGGGATAAAAAGTGCCGGCGGCACATGGCAAAAGCGATCAGCGGTATATAGTATATACCGCCGATTGCTTGTACCGGGACCCCACAGGGGCGGTGGCGGTGGCGGAGAGCATGGGGCTTTCATTCATTTTTACTTTGAGATCACTGTGAACAGATATACTCTGTTCACAGTGATGGCGGCGGCCATCTTGGATCTGATGGCCGCCGGGGGAGGGGGGGTTAGTTACTGAGGCACTAGGGGGGCTGATCTGGGGTCTGATTTTACTTATTTCATCTCCCCCCACCGTGGATTCACGGTGGGGGGAGATGAAATATAGCGGCGGGCACCGGCCCATTAGTGACCACGTTTTGGCGGTCACTAAGGGGTTAATGGGGGTCAGCTGCGGGATCGGATCGCAGCTGACTCTCATTTCCTCCGGGGCTGCAGTCAGATGAGAGCGGGATCGCTATCTCTGTAGCGATCCCGCTCTCATCATAAAACCCCCTCAAGTCAGGAACGTATATGTACATTCCTACTGCACGGGGCATGTGCAATAGGAACGTATATATACAGATTGCTGACGTGAAGGGGTTAATCACAGGTACTCTTTAACCCGTTTATGACAGGGGCCTTGAGGACAAAGCCATTTTTTATTTTTGCAGTTTAATTTTTCTATTCTTGTCAATTTTCTATGTACAGAGCTAGAGAGCTGTATGAGGACTTACTTGTGCGGAATGGATACTTTTTAACTAGAGATGAGCGAACCGGGTTCAGGTTCGAGTCGATCCGAACCGAACGATCGGCATTTGATTAGCGGTGGCTGCTAAACTTGGATAAAGCTCTAAGGTTGTCTGGAAAACATGGATACAGCCAATGACTATATCCATGATTTCCACAAAGCCTTAGGGCTTTATCCAAGTTCAGCAGCCACCGCTAATCAAATGCCGAAAGTTCGGGTTCGGATCGCTCATCTCTATTTTTAACCCTTTCCAACATATAATGTAAATGAACACTATGGAAGTCTGTCACCTATATATAGCACACATTTGGACGTACATTTACACCATAAACTACAGGGGCTCTATGAAGCGAGCTCAGGAGCTGAGGCTTCATAGAGGGTGAGGACCCCCACGTCCTCACAGGTAGTGACAGGCAGCAGCGATCGCACACCCGCCCATCATTAACTCCTTAAAGGGGTGCTCCGGCGGGGGGGCACTTTTTTGGGGGGACCGGGGAGGAGGTGGCTGAAATAAAAGATGTTCACTTACCTTCCCGGTTCCAGCGGCGGGTCCCGCATCACGGCTATCCAGTCCCCGGTTCCCGGCCGCTTCGGGTGTCTGACGCCGCCCGAGACGCTACGTCTCAGGGCCGCTCAGCCACTCAGTGAAGGAGGCGGGATCCGAGCGGACTTCACACGGATCCCGCCTCCTTCACTGAGTGGCTGAGCGGACCTGAGACGTCACGTCTCGGGCCCGGGTCAGACACCCGGAAGTGGCCGGAAACCGGGGACCGGAGCGCCGTGATGCAAGACCCGCCGCTGGAACCGGGGAGGTAAGTGAACGTCTTTTATTTCAGCCACCTCCTCCCTGGTCCCCCCCAAAAAGTGCCCCCCTCCGCCGGAGCACCCTTTAACCACTTAGTGACCGCCCATACGTATCTTAACGGTGGTCAGTAATGGGCTTTTTTCCGATACATACGCCTTTTTATGGCATATGTATCGGAATGCTCTGCCACCCCCTGCAGCGGCAGAGCAGGGGATCAGCTGTCAGTGTGTCAGCTGATCTCCCCCTGTAACTACCCAGAGCAGAGGGTCCTCCACTCCGGGTAGTTTAACCCGTTAAATGCCACTGTCAAATGATGATACTCACCTGATCACCATGTCCTGCGGCGCTGTCTGTTCCCCGATTGTCTCCATGGTAATCCCGAGGGCCTAATGAAGGCCCCTGGGCTTACCATAGATATGCCTCTGCTCAACTATAGAAGAGGGATGGCTGAGCAGATTGCCTGTCAGCATGATGCTGACATATACAATACACTGCACTACAGTAGTAGTGCAGTGCAGGGGCGTAGCTAATTTTTTTTCGGGCCCTGGTGCAAGAGGTCAACTTGGGCCCCCCCTCCCTTACCACATACTGACTAACACAACCGCTGCTACTGAATAAAATCCTCTGTACATAGACCAATATCACCTCATCCAGTCATATAGAGGTGGCCCCAGCTCTACACAGGCTCTATACACCATATACATTACAGTGCAAATATATCAGGTGACTCACAGGGGACGTCTTCTCTGATCGGAGTTCTTCCCTTTTCATCTTCTCCATCTGCCCAGGGCCATTATGAGAACTTTTGGAGCCACGAATCCACAGAATCTGCCAGACAAACATATTAGGCTCCTCACACTGACACCATCCTCATCTCTCTACAAACTGCACATCTGTATTGGCCCCTTTACACCCTCATTTAGTGGGTAGCCTGACTCTATGTGACTCCCTTATAGTACATATCCCCCTATTGTATACACCCCCTGTGTAGTCCACCTTATAGATGGCCCCCCAATGTTTCCCCCTTATAGATGGCCCCCTGTGTTGTCCCTATTATAGATGCCCCCCATGTTATCCCCCATATAGATTGCCCCCATGTTATCAACCATATAGATGTCCCCCATTTTATCCCCCTTACAGATGCCCCCATGTTGTCCCCTCCTCCTGCCCCTCCATCATCATACTACTACCCCTTTCATCCTCCTGCCCCTCCATCATCATACTACAACCACCTCCACCATATACTACTACCCCTTCATCCTCCTGCCCTTTCATCATCATACCACTTCACCCCTCATCATCCTCTTGTTCCATGATCATCATACCACTACATCCTCATCATCCTCTTGTTCCTTCATCATCATACCACTACACCGCTCATCATCCTCTTGTTTCATCATCATACCACTACACCCCCCACCATCCTCTTGTTCCATCATCATCATCATACCACTACATCCTCATCATCTTCTTGTTCCATCATCATACCACAACACCCCTCATCATCCTCTTGTTCCTTCATAATCCTCTTGTTCCTTCATCATCATACCACTACACCTCCCCATCATCCTCTTGTTCCATCATCATCATACCACTACATCCTCATCATCCTCTTGTTCCTTCATCATCATACCACTACACCCCTCATCATCCTCTTGTTCCATCATCATACCACTACATCCCCATCATCCTCGTTCCATCATCATCATACCACTACACCCCTCATCATCCTCTTGTTCCATCATCATACCACTACATCCCCATCATCCTCGTTCCATCATCATCATACCACTACACCCCCATCATCCTCTTGTTCCATCATCATACCACTACCCCTCATCATCCTCTTGTTCCATCATCATCATACCACTACACCCCTCATCATCCTCTTGTTCCATCATCATCATACCACTACACCCCCATCATCCTCTTGTTCCATCATCATACCACTACACCCCTCATCCTCCTCTTGTTCCATCATCATCATACCACTACATTCCCATCATCCTCTTGTTCCATCATCATACCACTACACCCCTCATCATCCTCTTGTTCCATCATCATCATACCACTACACCCCATCATCCTCTTGTTCCTTCATCATCATAATCATACCACTACACCCCTCATCTTCCTCTTGTTCCATCATCATCATCATACTACTACAACCCCCATCATCCTCTTGTTCCTTCATCATCATCATACCACTACACCCCTCATCATTCTCTTGTTCCATCATCATACCACTACACCCCCATCCTCCCTCTTGTTCCATCATCATCATACCACTACACCCCTCATCATCCTCTTGTTCCATCATCATCATACCCACTACACCCCCATCATCCTCTTGTTTCCATCATCATACCACTACACCCCATCATCCTCTTGTTCCATCATCATACCCACTACACCCCCATCATCCTCTTGTTCCATCATCATCATCTACCACTACCACCCCCATCATCCGCTTGTTCCATCATCATATCAACTACACCCCCATCATCCCCTTAAAAACAAAAAATCTATACTCACCTGCATGATTTTCTGTAGCCCCCAGGTCACACACGCTGGCGGGCTTCCCCCCGGCGGGAGGCGGGGCTTAGCGCGGAGGGGTCGGAGCTTCGCGGGGCCTGTTTTTTTCTTAACGCGATGCTCCCTGCGCTGGAAGTACTTCCCCCCCCCCGCCGCACACAGAGCTCCCCTGGGGGCCGCAAGACAGCCGGGGGCCCCTTGCCTCTTGTAATCGCAAGCAAAAACATTGCTTGCGGTCACAAGAGGGAGTGGGATGGCGGGCAGTGCAGTGGTAAGGGGGGCCTCGCGGGCCCCCCCTTGGTAGCGGCCCTAGGTCGCAGGCGGGCGACCCCCTGTCGACCGCGGGTCGCTACGCACTGGTGCAGTGTAATTGTATCAATGATCAATGATTACTGTTTAGTATTACACTAGTGTAAAGTAAGGTACACGAGTGTAAAAGTTAAAAAAAAGTGCACCAAAACACATAACACTCCCCCCCCATAGTAAAAATGCATTACATTCCCTATACACAATAAACCGTTACATAAAAACAGATCAAAAAGACAAATACTATGCATATTTGGCATCGCCATGTCCGTAACGACTCAATCTATAAAACTATATCATTAATTATATCGCAACTGCACCCCCTGTAAAAAAAATAGCGATAGAATTGCTGTATTTTATCAATCCGCTTTTAGAAAATACTGTCATAAAAGAGATCAAAAAGTTCATATACATGTAAAACTTGGTATCAGTAGAAACTACAGATCTTCCCGCAAAAATAAGCCCAAAACCAGCTATGTTACACAAAATATAACAACAGCTATGGGTCTTGCAATTTGGCGACAGTTTTGTGGGTTTTTTGCTAGGAAGATAGTTTCTATTTGCCCCAAAGTGGTAATAGTTAAAAAAAACCTTTACAAATTGGTTATCACCGTAACCGTAGTGAACCACATACATGTATTATATTATTAGTGACCACAGATACGGATTTTTACCAGCAGTCCACTAATGGGCTCTATTCTGCTGCCATCAGCTCTTTATGGCGATGGCACCGAACTCTAGTGACCCAGTCACTAACCCTCCCCGGACGGCCATCTGATCCAAGATGGCTGCCGCCATCACTGTGAACAGACCGTTCACAGCCATCAGCGCTATAGGTGGATTAATCAAAGCACTATGGCTCTCTAGAAGGCGAGGAGGAAAAAAAGCATTTAAAGTGGTTCCTCGAATAACATTACTTGTCCCCATCCTATGGAAGTAGAAATCACAGGGAGTCCGACCTCCAGTACTCAGCTACAGCATATGACTCTTTCCAGCAGCTCTATAAACAATGAATAGAGATGCTGGTCACTTACCGAGGCATGGCTGTATTAAAAACAAAGGAGGCGGGGGCCGATCTGAAGATTGCCAGGGGCACAGCTGTCTGCACCTCGCAATTTTTTACATTGTAGGGATAAGTACATTTAATTTGAAAAACCCCTTTGAGGCCAAAATCCAAAAAGGGTTAATGTGAAAAAAAAAAAGTTGGGGAGGCGCAGCACTTGATTGCACCCAGGCCAGTATAGTTGAAAAGAGACAAGTTGAGCAGCAGGAGAGGCAGCACTTGATTGCTCTCAGGCCAGTATTGTTGAGAATAGACAAGTTGAGGAGCAGGAGGAGGCAGCACTTGATTGCACCCAGACCAGTATTGTTGAGAACAGATAAGTTGAGGAGGAGGAGGATGAGGCAGCACTTGATTGCATCCAGGCCAGTATTGTTGAGAACAGACAAGTTGAGGAGCAGGAGGAGGCAGCACTTGATTGCACCCAGGCCTGTATTGTTGACAACAGACAAGTTTAGGAGGAGGAGGAGGAGGCAGCACTTGATTGCACTCAGGCCAGTATTGTTGAGAACAGACAAGTTGAGGAACAGGAGGAGGCAGCACTTGATTGCTCCCAGGCCAGTATAGTTGAGAAGAGAAAAGTTGAGGAGGAGGAGGAGGAGGAGGCAAGCACTTGATTGCACCCAGGCCAGTATTGTGGAGAAGAGACAAGTTGAGCAGCAGAAGGAGGAGGCAGCACTTGATTGCACCCAGGCCAGTATAGTTGAGAAGAGACAAGTTGAGCAGCAGGAGGAGGCAGCACTTGATTGCTCTCAGGCCAGTATTGTTGAGAAGAGACACATTGAGGAGTAGGAGGAGGCAGCACTTGATTGCTCTCAGGCCAGTATTGTTGAGAAGAGACAAGTTGAAGAGCAGGAGGAGGCAGCACTTGATTGCACCCAGGCCAGTATTTTTGAGAAGAGACAAGTTGAGGAGCAGGTGGAGGCAGCACTTGATTGCACTCAGGCCAGGTTTTGTGGGGTGCTGACTTAGCATCACACTCTATGGAGGGCTTCAATAAGTTTAGCTGCTATAGGTTACTTCACCTATAACAGCTTATGAGAAACAAACTTTTTTGGTTGCGGCTAAACTGGGTTGACGGCACCCAGCAAAGCAGAAATGGACAGGTTTCATGGGGCGCTGACTTAGCGTCACACTCTATGGAGGGCTTCTATAAGTTTTGCTGCTATAGGTTACTTCATCTATAACAGCTTATGAGAACAAACTTTTTGGTTGCGGCTAAACGGGGTTGACGGCACCCAGCAGAGCAGCAACATGTACTCTCAGTCACGGGACAGGAGCTGTTTAATGCTACCTGTCCTGACTCTTTTCTCACTTTTCTCTCCCTATTTCTTTTTTTATCTCCCTAACTCTCCCTAGATCCCACAATTTTTTTTTATTTAGATGCCTATCTCTCCCTATCTCTACCTATCTCTTGATTTCTCAGCCTCTTTCCCAATGTATCAGCTTATTTTCTATATCCAGCTTTCCCTGGATCTTGCTATTTTTTTTCTGTCTTCCTCTCTCCTGCTTCTCTTTCCAACACTTTCTATTCCTTCTCTATCTCTCTCTGTATCTATCGAGTTGTTTGGCTATCTGTCTCTTTTCTCTCTCTATCTACTGTGGAGCTCCTCTCTCTCTCTGAAGTCTTGCAACACAATGAGGGGATCCCGCCTCCTTCACTGAGTGGCTGAGCGGACCTGAGACATCACGTCTCGGGCCCGCGTCAGACACCCGGAAGCGTCCGGGAACCGGGCACCGGAGCGACGAGATGAGGGACCCGCCGCTGGAACCGGGGAGGTGAGTGGACGTCTTTTCTTTCAGCCACCTCCTCCCCGACCATATGAAAAAATAACCCCCACGCTGGACAACTCCTTTAAGTACGAACTCATTATGTTTCTCAAATTCAGGTGCTAGTTTTCTAAGATAGTATTCTGCAGCTCTTAGACCATAAGAGTGGGGAATAGAGCTATATAGCGCCTCCACGTCTATGCTTGCCAGGTACGCCCCAGGGTCCACATCCAGATGTTCTATTTTACGGAGGAAATCCATACTGTCGCTAGTATATGATGGTAGACTCTCAACATAACTTCTCAGAACCTTATCGATGTACTGACTAATATTCTGAGTGATGGAGTCAATACCAGAGACAATCGGTCTCCCCCATAATGGATGTAGACCCTTGTGCACCTTGGGCAAAGCATAGAACGTGGCAAGTTTAGGGTGTTTTGGGAGAAGGAAAAGAAATTCATTTTTGTCAATCAAGTTATCTTTCAGAGCTTCCTCCAAAACGCATCTAGTTCTCGCATAAACATATCTGACGGGTCTTTTGGTAAAAAGGTTATAACAGTCTCTGTTGTTAAGCATTGCGTAGCACATTATCCTATATTTCTGATGATCCAGAATGACCAGATTGCCACCCTTGTTGAAGGTCTTGATAATAATCGTGACATCCCTCTCTAGAGACAGTAAGGCCTCCATTTCATTCTTGGGCATATTTGTGGACACATGTTCACGTGTCTCAAGTTCTTCCAGATCATGGGTAAATAGCTGTAAAAAGATATCGATCGGTCCTGTCTCATTTAAGGGTGGCAATCTGGTACTCTTGGGGCGAAGGTCTGTAAATGGCCCCTTTCCTGGCTCTCTTTGGCCCTCTTCATATAAATCTGCTAGTTGTTGAACATCAGATAATTCATCAGGGGATATCCCTAGTTCGATACATGTTTTACAATTCATATGCTTAAAGAACTTCGGGAGTTCGGGAGAACTTCGGGATTTAGGTCCCTTACCCAGAAGAAGGGGTTAAATCGAGTGACTGGAGTGAAGTCATACATCTTGATTTTCACAGAAAACCAGGATACAAGGCATTATAGGAGTAATAATCCCTTGTATCCTGGTCTATTCTGTGAAAAAAGTACAATTTTGCATCGCCGTTGTTATTTTTAACAGATTTGTAACAAACTTTTTCAATACCGAACCAAACTTTTCTCAAAGTTTGTAACAAATCTGGTTCGTAACGGTTCGGTCCGCTCATCCCTAGAGTATGCCATTGTTAAATAAAGCCCTGCCCCCTTTCCCAGCTGGATTTACTAAGAGACGTACACCTCTTAGTAAAGCTGACCAGCCCTGCTCTGGAGGCCACTCCTCCTTCCTGACGATTTGGACTACACAGACTTTATGCTGTTATAATACTACAGCAATTGGGGAATTATACCTATATATTGATGCATATGTTATACATCCATTTTATTTCCTTTTCTTTCTTTTTTTAATCTTTTATTTTTATCTTTTCATTGCTTGTTTTTAAAACTCATTTTATCTGGTTTACCAACTTTTGCTCATTTATTTTTAATGTTTTTTTTTTATTTTATTCTATATTTTTTGGGTGTACACCTAATTTAGGCATTTAATTGTATCGCCATTATTTGTGATTTTATACGTGAATCTAGATCTCTATTTTTATCTTTTATACAATACATTGTCTCACTTGAGGACCTATACACTTTACCTTCTCTTTAGATTTATACTTCTTGGGTAGAATCTTTATAGGTTAACCTCGTTGATCTCACACTATATTCTTTCCCTTATTGTGGGTGTGGTTTGTGTTACGTATGTAGGAGGTGTGATTTTTCACCATGAGTGTGTTTTTTTCCCACCAGAATTTTCCTTATAAATCACCCTTATTATACAGACTGTACAGTTATGAAAATACGGAGGGATCAGGTTTGTACAGCCTGACAGCTGACAGTTATCCCCCTCTGCTTCACTGTGCTGCAGACAACATTCCCAAGTGTTTTAGGGCGGATTCAGATTACGGAATTCTCGCGGATAAATTCCGCGGAATTCCGTTGCCTGTATGCACTCAAGGCTGCGCGCCTTTCCGCCAGCTTCATGGACACCATTCCAGGGGCCGGCTGATTCCGCTATCCGCCGAAAGAATTGACGTGTCAATTCTTTCGGCGGAATGCGGAATCCGCCCAAGCATAGAATGGTGTCTATGGCACGGGCGGAGAGGCGCTCGGCCATGCGCGTGTACAGGCAACGGAATTCATCCGCGAGAATTCCTCAGTGTGAACCCACCCGAAGTCTGTAATGCTAACATGCATTAGAATAGACATCAGGGATACAATTTCTGGGGGCCTAATACTGGGGTATAATATGTGCTGAGGGCCTGATTCTGGGATCTGTATTATGCAGGAGGCCTGATACCAGGGTCTTAAATTATGGACTGAGTTGTGCTGGGGGCCTGTTTCTGGGGTGTGTATTATGCAAGGGACCTGATACCAGGGTCTTATTATGCTTCTGGGGTCTGTATTATGCTGGGGGCCTGATTCTGTGGTCTGCATTCTGCTGGGGGCCTGATACCAGGGTCTTATTATGGGGTCTGTGTCATGCGGGGGGTTCTGGGGTCTGTATTATGCTGAGGGCCTGATTCTGTGGTATTATGCAGAAAGCTTGACACCAGAGTCTTCATATAGGTTCTGTGTTATACTGGGGGCCTGCTTCTGGGCTCTGCACTCTGCTGAGGGACGGATACCAGGGTCTTATTATGTTATTATGGGCTGTGTGTTATGCAGGGGGCCTGCTTCTGGGGTCTATATAATGCCGGGGGCTTGATACCAGTGCATTATGGTGTCTATGTTATTCTGGGATCTGGTTCTGGGGTCTGTATTATGCTGGGGGCTCGATACTGGAGTCTTTTTATGGGATCTGTGTTACATACAGTAAATGGCCTGACACAGAGGTGTGTATTATGCTGAGGGCCTGATAATGGTGTCTAGATTATATTGTGAGCTTGATACTGGGGACCAGGGGTGGATTAACTTTACCATAGGCCCTGGGCTGTTCAAAAGCCTAACCCCACACACACACACACTGTAACAATGGCAGCACTAGCATGGTGATTATTGTACAGGATAAATAATGTCATGATGCCCTGATTTGTGCAAAATTGCTGTAAAAAAGCAGCATGTTTTTGCAAATCATGGTCGAACTGTAGCCAGGAGACAGTACACCATTGAAAGTATAAGTCTGTTTGGGTGGCCATGGGCCCCGGGCTACCACCCGAAAAGGACCTATTATAATCCGCTACTGCTGGGGACCAGATCTTGGGGTCTGAATTATACAATTATTACCAGTCACAGCAGCAATACAGAGGTCTGAGCCATGTGTACAGAGGAGCTGGATGAAGGGGGAGGAGGGGTCTGAATGAAGCACAATATTAGGGTGGCTCCAGCAGCACCCACCCTGTAGCCTCTATGTGAGCCCCTGCTATTAGCAACTAGCTATACCGGGGCCTACTCTGAGATGTTGCACGAAGCTGCCTGTGCACTCCTGCCCCTGACTCCCACATATGATAACAGCCGTAGGGGATCCCTGGGGTGTGAGGGCCCTGGGCAACTGCCCAGTTTGCCACCCTAACATCAGCCGTGCACACAGTCAGTATCATTGTGCACCAGCTAGGAGAAGCACACTGTATATAGAAATTACAGTTTCATCAATATAGATCTATATTCTACATTTCTTGTTAATCTCCATATGATGCATTTCACCTTCCCCCACTTTTGTAGTACCAGAAATTCAGATAATTAAATTGACTGGTTTGGTTCATTATTTTTTTTCTATTGTTGTTCTGTGAATAGGGCAATGGTTCTTTAACCCTTTCAAGACTAAGCCTATTTGGGCCTTAATGACCAGGCTCATTTCTCAAAATCTGACCTGTCTCACTTTATGCGCTTATAGCTCAGTGATGCTTTAACGTATGCTAGCGATTCTGAGACTGTTTTTTCGTAAGATATGGTACTTCATGATAGTGGCAAAATTTGGTCACTGTCTTGTTTTTTTTTGTGAAAAACATCAAAATATAAAAAATTTGAACTTTACAAACTTTGAAATTCTTTGCTTCTAAAAATAGAAAGTCGTATCACATAAATTATTTACTATGTCACATTTTCAATATGTCTTCTTTATTCTGGCTTGATTTCATAAACATGTTTTACTTTTTTAGGGTGTTACAGGGCTTAGAAATGTATCAGCAAATTTTTAAACTTTCATGAAATTTCCAAAACCCCCATAAGGGGCTGCATTTTAGAAACTACACACCCTAAAGAATTAATCTAGGGGTATAATGAGCATTTTTACCCTACAGGGGCTGGAGGAAAGTATTCACAATTAGGCCGTAAAAAATGGAAAATAGAAATTTTCCAATAATATATTTGTTTACATTAAATTATCTAATTTTCACAAGCAACATGAGAGAAAACGCACCCCAAAATATGGGCTACCGTTCTACTCAGGAGAACCTGTGTTATAGAACGCAGGTTCTCCTGAGTAGAACGGTACCCCATATGTGGGTGTAAACCACTGTGTGGGCACACAGCGGGGGTCAGAAGGTAAGGAGCTCCAATTAGCATTTTCAGGGCAGATTTTTCTGAAGAAGTTTCTGAGCGCCATGTGCGTTTGCAGTGCCCCTGTAGTGTCAGCAGAATAGAACCCCCCCAAAAGTCATCCCATTTTGGAAATTACACCCCTCAAAGAATTCAACTTGGTGTGTGATGAGCATTTTGACCCCAAAAGTATTAGAGGAAAGTATTTAAAATTAGACAGTAAGAATGAAACAATTAAATTTTTTCAATAATATGTTTGTTTAGTTTGAAATCTCCCAACTTCACTAGGAACAGAGGAGAAGATGCACCCCAACATTTGTAACACAGTTTCTCCTGAGTAGAATGGTACCCCATATGTGGGCGTAAACCACTGTTTTGTGTTTTGGTGCACTTTTTTTTTCTTTTACACTAGCGTACATTACTGTACACTAGTGTTATACCGTAAAGTGATCTGTGATCACTGATACAATACACAGTACTACTACTGTAGCGCAGTGGCATCTTGCTGACATGCTGACAAGCTGCATAGCCATGCCTGTCAGCATCATAGCATATCCATGGTAATCCTGGGGGGATCTTCATTAGGCCCCGGGAATTACCATGGAGACCATTGTAACGCCTGGAGTAGTGGATCCACTGGACCGGCACCAGCGATGGCACAAACCTCACCAGGGAGCGGAGTCTAAGGGGCCGCTGGTTTTCACCAGAGCCCGCCGCAAGGCGGGATGGACTTGCTGCGGCAGGCGACCCCCAGGTCGCTACCCCTGGCTTGGTTGCTGGTGACGGCAGGCGAGGCGTGGCAGGAGCAGTAGGCAGGAGATGGCACTGGCAAAGGTCTGCAGGTGAGAGCGCACGTGACAGGCTGAACGCAGGAACAGATGGAGTGACAGGGAAACAGGAACCAGGAACAGGGACTAGGGACCGGGTAACGGATAGGACTCAGGAACAGGGACTGGGACCAGGTAACAGATAGGACTCAGGAACAACAGGGGGCTGGGCCAAACGCTATGGGAAGCATGTAGAGGCTCCAACACTAAGGACAGGGCATGCTGGGATTTATAGGGGAGTGATTGGGTGCAACTACCAATTAGGAGCGCACTGCCCCTTTAAATCTGAGACAGCCGGCGCGCGCGCGCCCTAGGAGGCGGGGACGCGCGCGCCGGCCGGCACAGCGGGAGACAGGAGCGTGGAGAGGTGAGGCGCCCCCCGGGGCCGAGGTGACAGCAGCGCCGGGTCCCCGACTATGGACACCGGCTGCTGCATAGGGCAGGTAGCGGTCGCGGCGGCGGCCCGGAACGCGGGACGCCGCCGCGGCCGTAACAGTACCCCCCCCCTTTGGCCTCCCCCTCTTTCTTGCCTGCAAATGGTACAGGAAGCCACAAAGTCTTTGACATCTTGGGATAGGCTGGGCCACCAGTAGTGGCGAGAGATCCGTTGGCCGGTCTTACGGACTCCCGGGTGCCCGGCCTCCAACGAGGAATGTCCCCAGTTCAAAATACCTCTTCGAAGCGCAGGGTGAACATGAGTCTTTCCGGGGGGTACTCTCTGAAGAGTGGAGGTGACGACTGGTACTAGGCGATCAGGCGGTATAACGTGGCAAGGGACCTTCTGTAAGTTCTTCCGGTGGTGAGAGGACACGACCTTAGTCTTGGGTACGGGGAGAGGGTACACCTCGGCAGAGAAGGCATCCGCCGAGTCTTGGTCTTCTGCCGGTAGGCCGGATAGAGGCTTGGCCGGGACAGGAAATGACATAATACACTTGGTCTGAGGTGACTTGAGACACTGGTGGGAACAGTCCTGACCCCAACTGAGAATCTCCCCGGTTCTCCAGTCCAGCTGAGGGGCATGTTCTTGTAGCCACGGGAGTCCCAGGAGGACCGCGGGGGAAGAATGGGGCAGGACGTAGAAGGATATCTCTTCTTGATGTGAAGGACCCACCTGGAGGACTAAAGATGCGGTCTGGTAGTACACACGGTCGGTAAGAATTTCGCCCGTGACCGAGGAGATAGTCAGGGGCCTGGCTAGTCGGGTCACGGGTAGCCGCCATCTTTGGACCAATGTTGCCGCAATAAAACTGCCTGCTGACCCAGAATCGAGGAAGGCAGTAGTCAGATGATTTTGTCCTGAGGGAGTCCGGATGGAAACTGGCATAGACAGACTGGGAATGGTGGCATTTACACCTAGGGACACCTGTCCCACCGGACCTAGGTGCGAGCATTTTCCGGATGTTTGGGGACGTAGGGGACATCCCAGCCGGAAGTGATCGGAACCACCGCAATAGAGACAGAGATTCTGCTCCAGGCGCCGGATTCTTTCATCAGGCGTCAGGTGAGCCCGTTCCACCTGCATAGGAATCTCAGGAGAGGGTTGGGACATCGAAAGGTCAGGATTCTGGAAAACTGGCGCCAGCTGGGGATGGCGACGGGAACGGGTTAGTAAATGTTCATGCCGAACCTCCTCCTCCCTCTCCGAAAAACGAGTATCAACTCGGGTGGCCAGTAGAATGAGTTCGTTCAGGGAGGTAGGCAGGTCTCGGGCAGCGAGCACGTCTCTCACACGACTAGACAGGCCCTTCTTGAAGGTGGCCAATAGGGCGGCCTCGTTCCAGTCCAATTCAGCTGCCAGGGTGCGGAACTGGATGGCGTAGTCACCAACAGAGGAGCTGCCTTGAGAGAGGTTGAGGAGAGCAGTCTCGGCTGAAGAAGCACGGGCAGGTTCCTCAAAGACGGAGCGAAACTCGAATAGGAAGGCCCGGAGATTGGCAGCAACAGGATCATCACGGTCCCACAGTGGCGTGGCCCAGGCCAGGGCTCTACCCTCTAATAGGCTGATGATGAAAGCCACTTTAGAGCGCTCGGTGGAAAACTGACTACTCAAAAGTTCAATGTGCATGGTGCACTGAGTCAGGAATCCTCTGCACAACTTAGAGTCCCCAGAGTACTTGCTTGGGAGGGCCAGTCGGAGTGAAGAAGCAGCGTCAGGAGATGGTGTGCGCTGGGCAGTAGTCTGCTGCTGTAAGGCGGCAGTGAGTTGCTGGATCTGCTGTGACTGTTTCTGGATTTGTTGAGCCTGTTGCGCGACCACTCTGGCGACGTCACGGAGATCTGGCACCTCGCCGGGATCCATGGTTGGAGCCTACTGTAACGCCTGGAGTAGTGGATCCACTGGACCGGCACCAGCGATGGCACAAACCTCACCAGGGAGCGGAGTCTAAGGGGCCGCTGGTTTTCACCAGAGCCCGCCGCAAGGCGGGATGGACTTGCTGCGGCAGGCGACCCCCAGGTCGCTACCCCTGGCTTGGTTGCTGGTGACGGCAGGCGAGGCGTGGCAGGAGCAGTAGGCAGGAGATGGCACTGGCAAAGGTCTGCAGGTGAGAGCGCACGTGACAGGCTGAACGCAGGAACAGATGGAGTGACAGGGAAACAGGAACCAGGAACAGGGACTAGGGACCGGGTAACGGATAGGACTCAGGAACAGGGACTGGGACCAGGTAACAGATAGGACTCAGGAACAACAGGGGGCTGGGCCAAACGCTATGGGAAGCATGTAGAGGCTCCAACACTAAGGACAGGGCATGCTGGGATTTATAGGGGAGTGATTGGGTGCAACTACCAATTAGGAGCGCACTGCCCCTTTAAATCTGAGACAGCCGGCGCGCGCGCGCCCTAGGAGGCGGGGACGCGCGCGCCGGCCGGCACAGCGGGAGACAGGAGCGTGGAGAGGTGAGGCGCCCCCCGGGGCCGAGGTGACAGCAGCGCCGGGTCCCCGACTATGGACACCGGCTGCTGCATAGGGCAGGTAGCGGTCGCGGCGGCGGCCCGGAACGCGGGACGCCGCCGCGGCCGTAACAACCATCGATGGACGGCACCGCAGGACCTCCGATCACGTGAGTATACCCGCGCCAGCCACCGGAACCCATAACATGCCGCTGTTATGATATGACAGCGGCATTTAATGGGTTAAACTACACGGAGCGGAGGATCCTCCGCTCTGGATAGTTTCAAGGGGAGATCAGCTGTCACACTGACAGCTAATCCCCCGCTCTGCCGCCGCAAGGGGGCGGCAGAGCATTCCAATACGTACGCCGGTAAAAGGCGTACGTATCGGAATAAAGCCCATTAGTGACCGCCGTGAAAATACGTATTGGCGTCCACTAAGGTGTTCATGTAATATTTGTATTGCAAGCGTCATTACACACACGGCAATACTAAATGTGTACTTTTATTTTTTTTACATTTATTATTGTATTGAGGGCTATGGGGCTTATACGTAAATTTTATTTTATTATAAATGCATTTTGTGTTTGTGTGTGTTTTTTTCTAACAGTTTGGGGGACATTTATTAAGTCCGGCGTTTTTTACGTACATAAATCCCTCTACATAAATCCTGTGCGCTTACTGTGGAGCAGTAATCTTCTCTCATTTCCTGCAACTGTAGTACAGGTAGAGAGGGCACTGTATCACTCTATAGATACAGCAGCACCATAATGTAATAATAATATTACTGTGTGATATCAGACACATGACTTTGTGTGGTGCTGGATAGTGATGAGTCGAACCTCGAACAGTAGTAGTGTTTGGTTCGAGGTTCGACTCGAACCTGAACCCCATTAAAGTCAATGGGAGATGTTTGGGTTAATTTTGACACATATACAGGTGAGGAAAAGCTGGAATTACCATCCAGAAGAGTAAACTGTATACTTGGAACAACTAAGGTTACAAACCCACTTGCCGGATCTGCAGCGAGTCTCCTTGCTGCGTTTTTGCAGCGAGAATCGCTGCAGATCCTGGCCCTATACTTTCAATAGCAGAGAAACTCACAGATTTTGTCTGCAGCCCGCCCCATTAACCCCCCGTCCGCCGGACATTATACATTACCGGGTCCCCGTTCCTGCTTGCTTCGGGGCTCCCGGTGTCTTCACGGCCCGCCCGGCCAATCAGTGCGCTGCGGCGGGGCAGCGCACTGATTGGCCGGGCGGAACGTGCCGGGAGCCGCCAAAGCAAGCAGGAGCGGGGACCTGGTAATGTATATCCTGCCCGCCCCCCTGCAGCCCCGATCGCCCCGCAGCCCCCGGCCGCACGATCGCCCCCAGCACCGCAGCCCCCGGCCGCACGATCGCCTGCAGCCCCCCAGCCCCCGGCCGCACGATCGCCTGCAGCTCCACAGCCCCCAGCCGCATGATCGCCCGCAGCCCCCAGCCCCGCAGCCCCCGGCTGCATGATCGCCCGCTGGGGGCGATCGTGCGGCCGGGGGCTGCGATGCTGGGGGCGATCGTGAGGTCGGGGGCTGCAGAGCTGGGGGCGATCATGCGGCCGGGGGCTGCGGGCGATGGTGCGGTCGGGGGCTGCGGGGCTGGGGGCGATCGTGCGGCCGGGGGCTGGGGGCGATATACATTACCTGATCCCGGCTCCTGCTTGCTTCAGCGGCTCCCGACACGTTCCGCCCGGCCAATCAGTGCGCTGCCCCGCCGCAGCGCACTGATTGGCCGGGCCGGCCGTGAATACACCGGGAGCCCCGAAGCAAGCAGGAACGGGGACCCGGTAATGTATAATGGCCGGCGGCCGGGGGGTTAATGGGGCGGGCTGCTATTGAAAGTATAGGGCCAGGATCTGCAGCGAGTCTCGCTGCAAAAACGCAGCAAGGAGACTCGCTGCAGATCCGGCAAGTGGGTTTGTAACCTTAGTGAAGAAAATTTGGCTCTAAGAATGACAGAAAAAAATTAAAAGGGAAAAATACTTCATTCCTTTCAATGGATAACTGAGGTAGCAGAGTTAAGAGAGTGACATAGCAGAGTTGCGGTAGCAGAGTTGAGACGGCAGAGACGTAGCACAGTTGTGGTAGTAAGGTATTTACAAAGCAGAGTTGAGGTAGTAATGTAGTGATGTAGCAGAGTTGACGTAGCAGAGTTGAGGCGGCAGTGACGTAGCACAGTTGAGCACCAAATTACATCCCATCCACCAATTGGAACAGAGCGACTTGTTTTAACGCTGATCTGGCGTCTTTATCAAGCTTATAAAAATTTCTGCTGTTTTCTGCATCCTTATATATATCCATTAAAAGGTTGTAGCTAAAAACTGGCATAAGATCACAATCAAAATCCAGCATGGATCAAACACTATTCAGAAAATTGCTAAAAATCAACAAACATACTCAAGGTTCTTATATTACAGCTGGTCAGACCTTCCCAAGTACTGTATCACAACGAGAGCTCCCTCGTGGCTCAAATGGATATTCCCATCTGATCAGCTGTAATATAAGAACCTTGAGTATGTTTGTTGATTTTTAGCAATTTTATGAAGTGTTTGATCCATGCCGGGTTTTGATTGTGATCTTATGCCAGTTTTTAGCTACAACCTTTTAATGGATATATATAAGGATGCGGAAAACAGCTGAAGTTTTTATGAGTTCGATAAAGACGCCAGATCGGTGTTTAAACGCGTTGCTTATTTTTACTGTACATTTTATCGGAGTGTGCAATAAAGTAGTGCTTTTATTAGCAACAAGAGTCCCTATTCCTGCGCCAAGGCTGTAAGGTTAATCTAATTGGTGGATGTAAGTTGGTGTACTTTAGGCAATCGCATTGTGACGGATGACAATTGCGGGATCACAAGCCAGTCTGCGGTACTTCTGCTCAATACAAATGCTTCATAGAGTTGTGCCTAGTTCAGCACAACCTAACAGGTTAGTTTCCATTTAATGAATGTCACCTGTTGCTTGATCCACTGAAGACACTACACTATAGTGAGCCTCTGTTTCTTGTATATTTGTCTATCTGTAGCACAGTTGAGGTAGTGAGATATTGACATAGCAGAGTCGAGGTAGTAAGGTAGTGATGTAGCAGAGTTGAGTCGGCAGTGATGTAGCAGAGTTGAGGCGCAGTGGCGTAGCAGAGTTGAGGCGGCAGAGGCGTAGCAGAGTTTCGGCAGTAGTGACGTAGCAAAGTTGAGGTGGCAGTGACACCAGTTGTAGGTCACTCAGCTTTCCTAGGGTGTTGTAGAGTAGTCAGTATAATGGAGGTCTCTCAGCTTTCCCAGCATCTTGTATAATGGACATCACCCAGCTTTCCCAGCATCTTGTATAGTAGGCAGTATAATGGAGGTCACCCAGCTTTAATAACATCTTGTATAGTAGGAAGTACAATGGAGGTCCCCCAGCTTTCCTAGCATCTTGTATAGTACGCAGTAAAATGGCGTTCACCCAGCTTTCCTAGCATCTTGTATAGTAGGCAGTATAATGGCGGTCACCCAGCTTTCCTACCATCATGTATAGTAGTCAGTATAATGGCGGTCACCCAGCTTTCCTAGCATCTTGTATAGTAGTCAGTATAATGGCGGTCACCAAGCTTTGCTAGCATCTTGTATAGAAGGTAATACAATGGCGGTCCCCCAGCTTTCCTAGCATCTTGTATAGTACGCAGTATAATGGCGGTCACCCAGCTTTCCTAGCATCTTGTATAGTAGTCAGTATAATGGCAGTCACCCAGCTTATCTAGCATCATATATAGTAGTCAGTATATCGGTGGTCACCCAGCTTTCCAGCATCATGTATAGTAGTCAGTATATCGGTGGTCACCCAGCTTTCCAGCATCATGTATAGTAGTCAGTATATCGGTGGTCACCCAGCTTTCCAGCATCATGTATAGTAGTCAGTATAATGGAGGTCACCCAGCTTTTATATTGGAAAGATGGAAAGCTATGGGTGGGCTATTTATTAATGCAAAAAAAAAATGATTTTGGGGGGGATACCCCTGTGAAAATTACTTTTTGCCATTGAGAAAGATTTTGCAACAGAGAGAACTCTATTTCCTGGATATATATCTGTATGACAATAATACACGGTAAATATATCTATATGACAATAACACACAGTATATTTGAACAGTATTTCAACCCCCTAAATTGACAAAAATTAACATTTAACTAAGCATCTCCTATGTATGATTAATAAATGCTTATGATAGATGGGAAGACGTCTTTTTTATACTATTATTCAGTAAAAAAAGTTAGCTTTGGTTCGAGTTTGAGAAAATCGAGATGTTCGACTCGAACCTAACTTTTCTCCAACAGTTCAAACAACGCTAGTGCTGGATACTGACATGGTAACCTGCATTAAGAGGATACAGACACACCTACACCTGTACCTATATATAGAAATTATGAGGTATTTTGATTACTGTTATTATATTGATTAAAGACATGCATATGTAATCTTGTTTATTTCTATTCTTTGCGATTGTACAGGTATTTGATCCATCAAGTTTGGATAGGTTGCGTCATCAGTAAAAATACTCTGTTGTACTAATGACCTTTATGGAATACATACTGTATTTGCAAAAGTATAGGTGGCGGTCAACACAAGACAAAGTAGAGGGAAAATACAGAAGCAAGGGGAATGCTGTATTCAGGGCTATTTAAGTTCTTCTGATGCCTCAGGCAGAAATTGAAATGTCACCCTTATACCCTATGCCCAATCCTCCCCCCCTCGCTCTTAAAGGAAGCAAGGTCGCTTTTAAAGGGACCCAGGTCGCTCTTAAAGGGACCGAGGTCTCTCTTAAAGGGACCCATTTAACTCTTAAAGGGACCCAGGTCGCTCTTAAAGGGACCCATTTTGCTCTTAAAGGGACATATTTCGCTCTTAAAAGGGACCCATTTTGCCCTAAAGGGACCCAGGTCGCTCTTAAAGGGACCAGGGTCACTCTTAAAGGGACCCAGGTCGTTCTTAAAGGGACCAAGGTCGCTCTTAAAGGGACCCAGGTCGTTCTTAAAGGGACCCAGGTCGCTCTTAAAGGTAATCATTTTGCTCTTAAGAGGGACCCATTTCGCTCTTAAAGGGATCCAGGTCGCTCTTAAAGGGACCAGGGTCACTCTTAAAGGGACCCAGGTCGTTCTTAAAGGGACCAAGGTCGCTCTTAAAGGGACCCAGGTCGTTCTTAAAGGGACCAAGGTCGCTCTTAAAGGGATCCAGGTCGTTCTTAAAGGGACCCAGGTCACTCTTAAAGGGACCAAAGTCGCTCTTAAAGGGACCCAGGTCATCCTTAAAGGGACCCATTTCGCTCTTAAAAGGGACCCATTTCGCTCTTAAAGGGATCCAGGTCGCTCTTTAAGGTACTCATTTCGCTCTTAAAAGGGATTCATTTCGCTGTTAAAGGGATCAAGGTCGCTCTTAAAGGGACCCATTTCGCTCTTAAAGGGACCCAGGTCACTCTTAACCCCTAGACGACCCTGGACGTAGGGTTACGTCATGGAAGTCTGTCCCCAGACGACCCATGACGTAACCTTACGTCCTGGGTGTTTCTCCCGCTATGAAGCGTGCTCCGGAGCGGAGCGTGCTTCATAGCAGGTGGGGGCCGGCTGCAAACAGCAGCCGGGACCTCACCGGTAATGACACGCTGCAGCGATCACGCTGCCGCGTGTCATTAACCCCTTAAACACCGCGGCGTTTAAGTGTAAGTGACAGGGGGAGTCCCCTGTCACTTACCGATCGGGACCCCCGCAGTGTGACTGCGGGGGTCCCGATCGTTGAAACGGACTGCCGGAGGTCTCTCACCTGCCTCCGTGCGGTCCGATCGGCGATCTGCTACACTGAGCCTGCACAGGCAGGCTCAATGAGCAGAGCGCCGATAACACTGATCAATGCTATGCCTATGGCATAGCAATGATCAGTGTATAAATCAAAGTACTGTATGTAAAAGTCCCCCAAAGAGACTTCAAGTGTAAAAAAAAAAAAGTTCAAAACACTATTACACTACCCCAAAACCCCTCCCCCAATAAAAGTCTAAATCACCCCCCTTTCCCATTATATAAATAAAACATATAAAAATAAATAAATAGATAAACATATAATATACCGTAGCATGCGTAATTGTCCGATCTATTAAAATATAACAAGCGTCATTGTGATCGGTGAACGGCGTACACGAAAAGAGGGGAAACAGTGCGCAGATTACCGATTTTATGTTACATTATATATTAAAAAAAAAATCAATAAAAAGTGATCAAAACGTCCGATCTTCACAAATATGGTATTAATAAAAACTAGAGATCATGGCGGAAAAAATGACACCCCATACAGCCCCATAGGTGAAAAAATAAAACCGTTATAAGCGTCACAATAGGCCCATTTTATTAGTATTTAATTGCCAAAAAAGGATTTCATAAAAAAATACATATATAACATTAGAGAATCTGTGTAACCTGCATATGGTTGTGTTCGGACTGACCTATAGAATAATAGTGTCATGTCGCTGTTACCATATAGTGCATTACGTAGACACAGGAACCCCCCAAACGTTACCATATTGCATTCTTATTTACGATTTCACCTATTTATATCTTCATAAATAATATATTTGGAATTCCATCATACATGTTATGGTAAAATGAATGACGCCATTACACAGTACAACTATTCCTGTAAAAAACAAGCACTTACATGGCTTGTAGATAGAAAACTGAGAGTGCTGGAGCTCTTAGAAGGGGAGGAGGTAAAAACGAAAACACTAAGATCAAAATTTGTGTCATTTTGGGCCTGGTCCTCAAAGGGTTAAAGGGTCCAAAGTCGCTCTTAAAGAGACCCAGTTCGTTCTTAAAGGGACCCAGGTCGCTCTTAAAGGGACCGAGGTCTCTCTTAAAGGGACCCATTTAACTCTTAAAGGGACATATTTCGCCCTAAAGGGACCCAGGTCGCTCTTAAAGGGACTCAAGTCGCTCTTAAAGGGACCAGGGTCACTCTTAAAGGGACCAAGGTCGCTCTTAAAGGGACCAAGGTCGCTCTTAAAGGGACCAAGGTCGCTCTTAAAGGTAATCATTTCGCTCTTAAAAGGGACCCATTTCGCTCTTAATGGGATCCAGGTCACTCTTAAAGGGACCCATTTCGCTCTTAAAGGGACCCTGTTCGCTCTTAAAGGGACCCGGGTCGCTCTTAAAGTGACCAAGGTCGCTCTTAAAGGTACTCATTTCGCTCTTAAAAGGGACCCATTTCGCTCTTAAAAGGGACCCATTTCGCTCTTAAAGGGACCCAGGTCACTCTTAAAGGGACCAAAGTCGCTCTTAAAGGGACCCAGGTCATTCTTAAAGGGACCCAGATCGCTCTTAAAGGTAGTCATTTCGCTCTTAAAAGGGACCCATTTCGCTCTTAAAGGGACCCAGGTCGCTCTTAAAGGGACCCAGGTCGCTTTTAAAGGGACTTAGATCGCTTTTAAAGGGACTTAGGTCGCTCTTAAAGGGACCGATTTAGAGCGACATGGGTCCCTTTAAGAGCGACTTTGGTACCGTCCCTTTAAATGCGACTTGGGTACTGTCTCTTTAAGAGCGACTTGGGTACCATCCCTTTAAGAGCGACTTGGGTACCATCCCTTTTAAGAGCGACTTGGGTACAATCCCTTTAAGAGTGACTTGGGTACTGTCCCTTTAAGATTGGCTTGAGTACTGTCCCTGTAAGAGCGACTTGTTTACCGTCCCTTTAAGAGCAGCTTGGGTACTGTCCCTGTAAGAGCGACTTATGTAATTTCCCTTACACAGCGACTTTAAGAGAAGCTTGGGTACCGCCCCTTTAAGAGCGGCTTTGGTACGGTCCCTTTAAGAGCGGCTTGGGTACCGTCCCTTTAAGAGCGGCTTGGGTACCATCCCTTTAAGAGCGGCTTGGGTACCATCCCTTTAAGAGCAGCTTTGGTACCGTTCCTTTAAGAGCGGCTTGGGTACCGTCCCTTTAAGAGCGGCTTGGGTACCGTCCCTGCTACATGGCTGCCTCAGCTCTGCTATTTTACTGACTGAACTCTGCTACTTATAATGGTAAAGATCATTGCTCGGTTACCATGACAATCTTATTCATGTCAGTGAGACAACATCTTCTATTGGCCAATAGTGGACATGTGACTGTGGATGTTGTGATACATTGCCTGACAAGACCTTAAGTTCCTATTGGCTGCTATATTTCAGCTATTTGCATATGTGCTCTGATTGGCTGTTAGCGTTTAGAGTGTGGCCATTATTTCCAATGGTCCATTATTTTCTATGGGAAATTCGGGGTCTTTAAACGTAAATTTCTTAAAAACGACAAATCTGATCAAAAGCGAAAAATAGATAGCACACCTCACACCGCCGAGGGCTTCGAAACATAGTTTGAACGGAGTCTGTGTGCAAAGCGGTTTGTGCTGTAAAATGCCTGGAAGAAACGGAAGAAGAATACAGAAAGTTATATATATATATAGCCACAACATGTTGCCACAGTATATTGTCCTCAGATACAGAGTCAAAAGAGACCTGAAGGAGACACTTCAAAAGTTTTGATTGGTCTGGGGTAAGGATGAGCGAACCGAACCGTTACAAACCAGTTTTGTTACGAACTTTGAGAAAGTTTGTTACGAATCTGGTAAAAATAACAACGGCGACACAAAATTGTACTATTTTCACAGAATAGACCAGGATACAAGGGATTATAACTCCTATAATCCCTTGTATCCTGGTTTTCTGTGAATATCAAGATGTGTGACGTCACCCCTGTTAGGGTGAGACCTTAAATTAGTCTCCTCAGATATATCTGGGTGCTGCCTAATCAAAAATGTAATGTGACAGCTGTCTGTGAGTAGCAACCAAGACACATGAAAGCAACTTCAGTGTTCAAGCTTATCGAATTTATTAAGGGAAAATCAGTTCATATCTTTACAATCAGGTTCAAAAAATGGGAGAACCCTGTTTAGCCGCAACAACAAAAAGTTTAAAAAAAAAGAAAAATTCCAAAAAAAAGTCCCATCACTGCTCAGTTGTGTAGAAAAATGTTGGCGACTCATTGGGATTCTTGGTGTCCAAGACCGTGCACCCCAGTGCTGATGTCTGGTCCTTTAATTATGGGCAAGGGCAGTACATGTCTGTTGCTGCCCATTGGGTCAACATTCCCCCAGAAGGCCACCAGAAAGTTAGCCCATTCTTGCCACTGTCACTTCCCCGATGCTTTAGGGGGCCAATTCTGCAAAAGTTCTGCCTCCACCAGCTTGCAACCATCCACCACTTTGACTGCAGTCAAACCTGCCCCGGTGTCCTACCAACGATGTCAGGCCCGGCGCTCTCAGGCAGTCCTCCATTTTGTGAGCCTGGGTGAATGAAGCCACAGTGGGCAGGAGCTCCTACAGACCATCAGGGAGGAGATATATGAATGGCTGACCCCAGGTCAACTAACGGTGGGAAGTGTTGTAGCCCACAAAGGGAGGAACCTTTTCTCTGCAGTGCAGCAGGGAGTCATAAACTTTGTATAGCACATGTGATAAACCTTACAGTGCACAGGTTTCTTCGAACATGTCGTGCCAATTGTTGATCCCTTTTGAGGACGTGACTCTGTGAGCAGGCATCAATGACATCATCCCGCTCGTCCGTGTTGTTGAAAGTACGGTGAACAACATCATCAGCGAGGAATCATACTGGGCTTGGTGCAATCAAATGGTGCCGCCTCCTCCAATAGTCTCTTTTCAACCATACTGGGCTGGGTGCAATCAAGTGCTACTGCCTCCTCCTCCCCCTCCTCCATACTGGGTCCAATACAGTGCTATTACTGCTGCTGGTTCCACTGTCAAATGTCTGTTTTCCACCCTACTGGGTCTAAGGAACTTTGTGTCCTATGTCCCGTGTAATCACTTACACCTTGGCTAATTTTTTTTCACTATTTTTGCACTTCGATTTTTTCCACTTTCTTCATTGTAATAGCAACTGCAACTAAACGAAACTATACCCTATCAGACTCCCACAGCCCCCCCCCCTCCCCCCTCAGAAAGACATCCAAGGCAACTAGACATCAACCGTCTCATCCAGCATTAGCCAGCAGATCCATATTTTCTTGAACTTCTTAGGGCATTTGCGGCTCTCATATAGAGCTTGGTATAATGGGACATATTTGTTAATGAGCTGTTTCCAGCAAGCCAGAGAAGGAGTTTCCACACACTTTTAGGCCACGTTCATACGCTGTAAGACAGCGGCCGTTCTTTGACACAAAACGGCTGCTGTCTGTGAAGTTCATCACTTCTTTTGAATTGGTCTGTACACGTCTGTAGAAGCTTATCTCCGTTACGCGAAACAGCTGTCACGCTGCTGTGCTGATTGAGGAGCCCTGGCGTCTCCGTCGTGCTCGTCCTGCACTTCTACTCCTTTGAAGTTTTTTAAGAAGATTTAATAAAGACATGAATTTTTAATGGTGAGTGCTCTCTCCAAACTTTTCACTTTTTTGTATTTGAAGATGCATCTGCTAATCCCGTAGAAGTGAGTACCCCATAAATTGATATGCAAACCCATATATTGTCTTGTTTGTGGGATCCTAGACACAAGACTATAGGAGTGCCCGTTACTGTTTCTTTTTTATGATCAATTTTACTGATCAATGCTTTGCTATGGTATAGCAATGATCAGTGTATTAAATGCAATGTAAAAATGTTAAAGTCCCCTAAGGGGACATAAAAAGTGTAAAATAAAAAAATGTAAAAACACACCATAGCCCCTCCCCAATAAAAAATTAAATCACCCCCTTTCCAATTTTATAAATAAAACACATAAAAATAAACAAATAAATAAACATATTATATACCTTATCATGCGTAATCGTCCAACCGATTAAAATAAAACAATATTATTCCCGCATGGTGAACGGTGTAAACAAAAAGCGGTAAAAAACCACTGCTGATTTTTATTACATTTTATTTTTAAAAGAAATTATAAAGATTATGGTACTAGTAAAAACTAGAGATCATGGCACAAAAAATGACATCCCATACAGCCCCTTATGTGAAAAAATAAAAGCGCTATAAGAGTCACAATAGGGCCATTGTAATCATGCCTATTTGCCAAAAAAAAAGTTTTGCTGTTATTAAAAATAGTAAAACATTAGAAAAGCTATATGAACTGCATATTGCTGTATTCAGACTGACCTATAGAATAAATATACCCTGTCAGTTTTACCATAAAAAGCATTACGTAAACAAGGAACCCCCCAAAAATTTGCAGAATTGTGTGTGTGGGGGGGGGTTCCCAATTTCACACCATAAATAATATTTTGGGGGTTCCGTCATACATGTTATGGTAGATTAAAATATGCCTTTACAAAGTACACCTGCTCCTGAAAAAAACAAGCCCTCACATGGCCCTGTAGGTGGAAAAATAAAAGAGTTATAGCTCTTAGAAGGCGAGGAGGGAAAAACAAAAACGCTAAACTGATAAATTGGGAATGGAAGACACTTTACATATGGGGATTAAAAAGAAAAGTGAAGACAAAACGGTTAGATTTGTGTCTACCTATAACTGTAAGTAGGAAATGATGCGGACGGTGTTACAAAAACACTGTCCGGTCTTAATTACAGACCTAGTGTTAGTGTTAAAACTTCCCAGAGCTCCTGCAATAACAGCTAAAAGAGGTAAAAACCTGAAGGATGTGCTAGTTAATCCTTAGAGAATCGGGCTAACTTAAAAGTGCATTTTCGCTTTTTCCTCCTTGTGCTTAAAAGGCCATAGCCCTTCTTTTTGCGCTACTAATTGTACTTTATAATGACAGGCTGAATTTATGCATAAAGTACACAGCGCCGTTTGCCCTGGGGTAAAGCTGTCTTGTTATATATGTTCCTCAAGTTGTTACGATTACAACGATATGTAACTTGTATAACTTTTACTTTATTTGATGGCTTTTAAAAAATTCAAACCATTTAAAAAATATATATGTTCCTTAAAATCACTCTATTCCCATGCTTATAATGCTTTTATCCTTTGGTCTATGGGGCTGTGTGAGGTGTCATTTTTTGCGCCATGATCTGTACTTTCTATCGGTTTCTTGACTGCACATATACGACTTTTTGATCACTTTTTATTACAATTTTTCTGGATTTGATGCAACCAAAAATGCGTAATTTCACACTTTGGAATTGTTTTGCGCTTATGCCATTTACCGTGCGAGATCAACTTTGCCAACTTTGATAAAGTCGGTGTAACCGACGAAACTAGTCAGGAAGAAGGCTATGGGAATTTTAATGTAGTTAGAGTATTGAGCACTGTATATGCACTGATCATGCTCTGATCACTACTAAATTAATCAGACCATACTCACGCAGCCTGTGAAGTGATGTATAAGCTTCCGGCAGCTACGGGCCTGGGCTGTAGCTTATATGCCGACTTAGCTTAACAGTCTAGAATTGGGCATAACGCTATTGCCAGACTGACAGATAGCCATCACTCACTAGCTGCAGGTCTGACTTTTTCCATTAATCGGTCTCTAGTCTATACACTATACATCACCAACAGCAGAAGCTTTAAGCCTAGCTGTGATCCCGATCACGGATACAGCAGAGACAGTGTATGACTCTCGCCATCTACTGACCGAATCTTATTAGTGCCTATGGCAAAGAACCGCTACTGATAGCATTCATATATGCAGACACAATGAGTAATACAAAGGCGGTGAAGCAACCCCCTGTGTTTTATCTCGTATGTGCAGACTACGAGAGGAGGTAGATGCACCCCTCATCCGTAGTCTAATCATCTCCTGGCCGATGATATAGGATTGATCTAACAGCATTCAGCTCAACACCTAACTACTTTTAACGTAGCACTGTATATACACGTTATCACAGGATTCTTTTGATTTAATTTTATTATTGTATAAAATAAAAGCTAAGTTTTAGCTTGGGGCAAGAATTAGGTATTTCGCCTACGGGCACTAAGTCTAAACCGTGCAAGATCAGGAATGACACAGCAATCAGAGTTCTCGGCACTACTTACATTCGCTAGTGGACATATTAATTTAGTGTGCATGGTAGCCAATATACTGGAGCATGCTACAGGTGGTGCACAGAAATAGGTTCACAGTCCTTCAGATAATCAAAATATGAAGTAGAGTCTGGCACTCACCGATGTAGCAAAAATATTAAATTCCTTTATTCACCAAACAGGTAACAGAGTGGATAAACACACAGATAAGGCAACAGCTGTTTTGCGTTAACCACGCTTTTTCACAGCCCTGACATCATCACGTATCACGGTCATTCTTATACAACATTACGTCTCAGTAATTAGCATATTTAAAAAGACATACATCCTTACATAGAAAATAAATCAAGACACATAAATACAATCAATGATATTAACACAAACTGCATCTTTGTACAGTGCATAGTAAGAGAGCTACTACTGCATCACCAGCAGGTTCCATGAATACCGGATCTATCATTCAGACCAAGCGGTCTGATGGCTTCCATTTTTAGTATCAGTTCAGTCTGACGATCGCCCCCAGCTGGCAATTGTTTTACCTGTTTCAAACCCATACAACGTAAATCAAAAATTGGCTCCGTCCTTAAGAGGTTAAGGTCATTTTGTCCTTAAAGGGTTAAGTATACATGTTATTATGCATGGAAAATTGCCTTATGTATGTGGATGAGGGCCCTTTTTAAATTGTGTGATATTTGTTGATGGTGGTGGTGGGGGGGGGGGATTAAAAGGTTGCAATGAGGCCCAGTCATTTCTAGTTACACCCCTGTGTCAAACCAAACACAGGTAGTTTTACCTCCTCCATCATGTGTGAATCCAGCTTTACAGGCTTATCATCTGAACTGACTCATACAATTATTAGGACTATGTTCAAGGGATTATGAAATTACTCTAATAATCCTTGTCAATTATCTGCAGGAAACTTAGTCATAAGCTTTGTCATAAGGCCCAATTAACATCACGTTTTGGGGTTCATTTGCCTGCATGCCTTAGATAAACTACTCTGACATAAATCACTGCATAACATTATTAGACCAAATATAGTCTAATAGTTATTAGGTTTGGTCATGTCTCAAGAATACATATGTTTTATTTGCGGGACACAAAAGCATAGTATAACATAGGGTATTCCACAGTGTATGTCAGTGTACCTTTTATTAAAAATCATCCCTACATATCCCAATGATGAAGCCCTGAAATATGATGTCAGATGGGTCTAGGGTCACCAGGATTTAAAAACATATAAGTCTTATCTGTATGCGCTTTCGAAGTCTATCACAAGTGAAAAAAGTACAAGGGTTAGACATAGAAAATCTTTTTAACTTTTTAGGGTGCCTACTTATGGGCTTATTATGGCTAGATTTTTGTATCCATATTACCGTAACATGTCTTGGCCTGACTGTGATTCTGATAAATCAAACTAATAGCTGCCAGTTTGGGTCATGAGACCTACAGTATAGTGAGGATTAGACTATAATACGCCCATGAGAACTGCAGTTTTCTGTTTCCAAATGTAAAAAAATGCACTTGGAGAGAAGGAATCCTCTATCCAAGTATCATATCGGCAGTTCTGTGTTAGCAAAGACTTCAGAATAGAAGGATTTAGCTGTAGTGATTTCTGACAGCCTTAGGCTATGTTCACACATAGTATTTTGTAACAGCATTTATGTCAGTATTTTGGTCAGTATTTGCAGCCTAAGGCCATGTTCACATGGCGTAAGAGACCAGCCGTTCTGTAATCCGGCCAGGTCACAGAGCAGCCGGTCTCTGAAAAGATCATTCCAGCTGGTACTGCAGTTCTTTTCGGCCACAGGGTTTTGATGCGGGCACATCCTTGCATGCCCGCATCAAAACTCCCAAAAGGACACTATATAGCTTGCGGACGCATCCGATTGCTTTATAGTGTGAACTGACATGGTTTTCTACAGATGCTATTCACTGAATAGCGGCCGCAGAAAACTGACATGTCAGTTCTTTGCGGCGCCGCAAGGGATTCTGGGCGGAACGTATACAATGTGTATACGCTCCGGCCGGGATCCCATAGAAGGCAAGGCAAGGTATGGTTTCGTACAGAGTACGGCCATTGTTGCCGATTGCAACAAAGGCCGTACTTTTATGAAAACATACGTTGTGTGAACATAGCCTAAATCCGGAGTGGAACAGACAGAAAATTTATAATGGAAAGATTGGCCCAGTTTCTGTGTTTTCAACCTAGTCCTGGTTTTGGTTGAAAAAAATACTGACCAAAATACTGAGCGAAATACTGTGTATGAACATAGCCTTAAAAGAGTCACCAAAAGAGTCAAGTGGTAGAGAAAGCAAATATTATGCTGGGCTGTATAGCTAGAGGTATAACCAGTAGGAAGAGGTAGATTATGATCCTGCTATATAGAGCTCTGGTGAGACCACATCTGGAATACTGTGTCCAGTTTTGGACACATAAAGATATTGACACAATAGTATGGATACAGAGATGGGCTACAAAAATAGTGGAAGGTCTGAAAGTATAAAGTCTGGAAAGACTAAACCTGAGTTGTCTGAAGAAAAGAAGAGAGAAGAGCAACCTTAAAGACTTAATAAGGTTCAAGAGGGAAATGTTTTTAATGAGAAACTAAACACAAGAACAAGGGGCCACAATCTAAGTTCAACTGTGGGTAAGATCAGAAACAAAACATATCTATCCCTAAAATAATAGAAATACAAAAAAGGAATACAAAAATACAAAAAAGAAATAGATAATAGAAATGCAAAAATGGAATACAAGAAATACAAAAAGGCAGACTAGATGGACCCAGTGGTCTTTTTCTGCCAATAATCTGGTCAGTAATTGTGCGATGCCCCGACCCGAGGGGGTCACTCCGCAGTGCGGATGGTATTGCAGGCAGTAACCGGGCAGCTGTGGACACGGTCACGGTCACGGTTAGGGCACGAGGGTGGCACAGCTGTAGGCCGGTCTGCGGTACTATGTGGGACACTGGGCATGCGATTCTTCGTTGTACCTAGTCGGGGCACCAGATATTGGACACCAATGCCAGGGTTCAGTAACAACGGTGGTTACAGTTTTATTATAACTGAGGTAACTGGTAGCAACAGTCTCATCCGGATGCAACCGGGGATATACTTGTACAAGCAGAGCAAGGGTGGTGCTGCATAGTCTGAGAGTAAAACGTGCCGGATGATGGGAGTAGTAGTGATAGAGAAATAGAGAGGCTGGGTGGATTAGAGTACTTGCGGTGAATATTTTGAGATGATGAGAAGGTAGAGAACAGGAACGACACCCAGATGAGAGGATACTCCAGGCACTTGAGCAGGCGGACAGCCGATAACTGCAACAGCAACGCACCAGCCACTCTTCTAAAGGTACACATCCGTCCTCTCTGAAGTAGAGGACAGAACTCCTCAATAAGGGGAAGTCACATGGTAACGCCTGGCCAAAGCTCGACGGCCATTGGAGGAACCATGGTTACGGGGCACGGTCACGTGATCACCAGCCTCCGCATACCACTGTACATAGTTATACACACAGAAATATACATAAAACTGTACAGGATCCTGAGAGCAATAGGGGTGAAACAGCAAGTAGTTGCAGTGCATAGAGTTACCAGGACAGGCAGGACCATAATAATAAAAGTAGACTTACAGTGAGAAAGGGACAGCCTGTTCTGGGACACTGCATTTGTAACTTAAACCATGGGTGGAACTGACACTATGGAACTATAATGGAAAGATAGATAGATAGATAGATAGATAGATAGATAGATAGATAGTTATACAATATGGGTTTTTTTTGTCAATTCCCCCTTTTTTAGGTCAATTCATGGCACTGATATACATTCTGTAACTGGAATCAATCTTGTATTTGCATTTCCGGCATATGACCATGCACAAACTAACATCCACTGGCCCCATGGAATAACAGCAAGCAGGGATCATAAACCACAAGAAATTGATTAGGCTACAAACACACTTGGCGGGTCTGCAGTGAGTCTCCTTGCTGCGTATTTGCAGCGAGACCCGCTGCAGATCCCGGCCCTATACTTTCAATGTTAGACAAAATCGCAGCAGGGATGTACATCCCTGCTGCGAGTTTGTCCCCAGCCCGCCCCGTAACCCCCCGTCCGCCGGAGCATATACTTTACCTGATCCCGGCTCCGGCTTGCTTCGGCGGTTCCCGGAGTCTTCAGCAAGCCGGAGCCGGGATCAGGTAAAGTATATGCTCGCTTCAGTGCCCGCCCGCAGCCCCGGCCTTCTGATCACCCTCCCCGCAGCCCCAGCCGTCTGATCACCCCCCCCCCCGCAGCCCCGATCGCCCACCCGCAGCCCCGGCCGTCTGATCACCCCCCCGAAACACCGATCTGCGGGCGATCGGGCGGCCGGGTCTGCAGGGGAGCGATCGGGGCTGTGGGGGGGTTTGATCAAATGGCCGGGGCTGCGAGTGGGCGATCGGGGCTGCGGGGGGGGGGGATCAGACGGCCGGGGCTGCGGGCGGGCGATCGGGGCTGCGGGGGGGTGATCAGACGGCCGGGGCTGCGGGGGGGTGATCAGACGGCCGGGGCTGCGGGGGGGTAATCAGACGGCCGGGGCTGCGGGGGGGTGATCAGACGGCCGGGGCTGCGGGCGGCCACTGGAGCGAGCATATACTTTACCTGATCCCGGCTCCTGCTTGCTGAAGACTCCAGGAACCGCCGAAGCAAGCCGGAGCCGGGATCAGGTAAAGTATATGCTCCGGCGGACGGGAGGTTAACGGGGCGGGCTGGGGACAAACTCGCAGCAGGGATGTACATTGAAAGTATAGGGCCGGGATCTGCAGCGAGTCTCGCTGCAAATACGCAGCAAGGAGACTCGCTGCAGACCCGCCAAGTGTGTTTGTAACCTTAATGCATAATTTGCTGAATAAGCAAGCCAAAATCTGAATGATAATTATGTAGATTTCTAATAATTATTGTGCATACCTTCAGAATCCTGTGCCACTCCTAAGGTTTTAATTAGCATAGTATAATAATGTCTGGCCAGGTGCCCAGAACCACTCCAGTATATATAGATCAGTAAGAATGAAGGTAGTTGAAGGCATCTCTTGAGACGAGGAAGTAAGTGTGGAAGATTGAAGATTGTGGACAACATGGCAATTGAACACATACAGGATAAGGTACATTTCTTCAGTTTCTTTTAGAAATGTAACAATGTAATGCTGTGACTGAGGTCCAGGTATTCTGAAGTTCAGTGCCTTCAAAGTCATGATATTAGGCCTCTAACTGTAATTTCTAGTGCTAAGGACTATAGTCATCATGTAAACAAATCTGCCGTTGTTTGGCTACACATGTATGATGTGGTATGGAAATATGTTTAGCAGCTATAGTTTCTTTGCCATTATTATTTTAATCGTAATTTGTTTTAAAAACTACTTAATTCGTTTAAAAAAAACTAATGGAAAATGAAAAATTAGGCATCAAGGTAAAGACATGCACAGAGCCTATATGGCAGTGTATGGAGATCATATGGCTACCTAGTATAGAGCTGTCTAATTGAGCATGGCACAATTTTTTTCTGTTGATTTTATGCAGAAAATGACAGAGAAAAAAACAATATCCCTCTGTATCAAATTGGAGGTCACAGTAGGCAAAGATCCCCATACACCTTATACTTTTGTCAGCTGTATGGGGCTCTCCTGACAATACATAGCCACATGATAGGTGCTAATAGGGGTCTGACATGATGGGGAAATTTCTGACCTACCCCGTTGTTCTGGAAGAGATAAGCCACAGCCAGAGCTCTCTGTCTGCAGCTCAACCCTCCCCATAGAGAACACAAGAATGCTTGGCCGTACCAAAAGTTCCTGTGTATGGAAAGGACAGGGAGTGGACAGGAGAGATATCTGACAGCCAGATTTTCGTTCATCAGTTATTGAAGGTGAATGTGGGCTTTACGTCTCAGTATAAATTCGAATAGAACAGAATGGATTTTTAACTAGAGATAAGCGAACCGGGTTCGGGTTCGAGTCGATCCGAACCCGAATGTTCAGTATTTGATTAGTGGTGGCTGCTGAACTTGGATAAAGCTCTAAGGTTGTCTGGAAAACATGGATACAGCCAATGACTATATCCATGTTTTCCACATAGCCTTAGGGCTTTATCCAACTTCAGCAGCCACCGCTAATCAAATGCCGAAAGTTCGGGTTCGGATCGACTCGAGCATGCTCGAGGTTCGCTCATCTCTATTTTTAACATAGCCAAGTGCATGAACCCTTAGTAGGAGGAGACTCTAATTTAAGGTGAATGTACACAAATATTCTTATTGTAGCTCCAGGTGTCATTTCCTGACTGCAAAATGGCGAATTCTCTAAAACTCCTAGGCATTCCTAGTCCTTAGCTTTCAAATGTTGAATAAACATGCAGACAAAAGTATATTATAGTATCACTTTCTCATAAACCAATTCTATGTATACAACCATTTGAACACATTGCCTCTGATGGCGTTACAAATAAAAGTTGCAATACCTCTGTATATAAAAGAAACATAGTTATTAAAGTGTGGCTGCTGCCTATCTTTTAGGATCTGATGTAGTGTCACCACATCAGTATTTCCTACAGATTTTTCCTGCATGGAAATGTCTAAGGGTCCATTTACACAGAAATATTATCTGACAGATTATCTGCCAAACATTTGAAGCCAAAGCCAGAAACAGACTATAAACAGAGATCAGGTCATAAAGGAAAGCCTGAGATTTCTCCTCTTTACAAATCCATTCCTGGCTTTGGCTTCAAATCTTTGGCAGCTAATCTGTCACATAATCTTTCTGTTTAAATGGACCCTTAAAAGTTACCTGTTGGAGTAGGAATGAATATCAGGTGATGGGCATGATTATACAATCAGGAGCTGTATATGAGGCATGCATGCAGGGCCGGCCTTTGGGGTGTGCGACCTGTGCGGTTGCACAGGGCGCATCACTCCTGGCCAGCTGGGGGGGGCGCTCTGGCAGACAGCTGCACATCTAACTGCTCTGGCAGACAGACGTTCTATCTGTCTGCCAGAGCGCCCCCCTAGCTGTCCGCTTACCCTCCGGCGCCCACCGCGGATACGGACACTCTCCTTGCAGTGTGGCCATGACATTATCTGGGTCCCCCTCACCATGTCATCCTTTGTGCCTCCTCCTGTCTCCTTCCAGACCCCCATCAGTATCTCCACCTTACCGACCTCCATAGTGTTATGTGGACACTGATGTGGTTGGGGATCTCAGACATTAGGAGGATTGTACAGCATTAGAGAAACATGGCTGCTTTCCTCCAGCACACAGCGCCACCCCTGTGCACAGGTGACACCCGATATTGCAGCTCCCTCACGTCTCTTCTCTGGGGCTGAGCTGCAATACCACAAACAACCTGGAGCGGTGCTGTTTTATTTTTAAGCAGATTAAATGAAATTCTGTGATGTTTCTCACAGCTGAGGGTTTGCTACGAGTACGTGTACTCTATTCCCTGACAGACAGCAGAGATACTGGAAAGAACTGCAACTATTAGAGAGTTCCAAAACTTTTCATACAATAATCCCTTTAATTCCCCTCTGACCTCGGGAGTCTTTGCCGCAGTCACTCATGACCCCTCGGTGACTCTCCATTTAATCCAAAAAATTTATGTTAATCTCTGTCAGTGTGGAGTCATCTTCCTGTACGGCGGTGGCGGCTCCCAGGAGCTGAGGTACCGAGCAGCTAGGATGGTTCCCCGAGGAGCCAGGAGGAGGCAATACTGAGAGCTCACTGATTGGTCACCAGGAGCGGCGATCTCCAAGGCCTGATGATAGACATGGAGGTCACGCAGCGCCGTTGCTAGGTTACGGGCTCTCTGTGTTATGGCAGGAGTCTGTGCGCCATGTTATCCTGTATGTGCTGAAGCTGCAACGTGTCTGCTGTGGTGCTGATACAGTATCTTATACTCAGTATAATGGAGGTCACCCAGCTTTCCCAGTATCTTGTAGTCAGTATGATGGAGGTCACACAGCTTTCCCACCATCTTATACTCAGTATAATGGAGGTCACCAGCTTTCCCAGCATCCTGTAGTCAGTATGATAGAGGTCACCAGCTTTCCCAGCATCTTATACTCAGTATGATGGAGGTCACCCAGCTTTCCAGGTATCTTGTAGTCAGTATGATGGAAGTCACCCAGCTTTCCCAGCATCTTATACTCAGTATGATGGAGGTCACCAGCTTTCCCAGTATCTTGCAGTAAGTGTGATAGAGGTCACCCAGCTTTCCCAGCATCTTATACTCAGTATGATGAAGGTCACCAGCTTTCCCAGTATCTTGTAGTCAGTATGATGGAAGTCACCCAGCTTTCCCAGTATCTTGTAGTCAGTATGATGGAAGTCACCCAGCTTTCCCAGTATCTTGTAGTCAGTATGATGGAGGTCACCCAGCTTTCCCAGTATCTTGTAGTAAGTATGAAGGAGGTCACCCAGCTTTCCTAGTATCTTATACTCAGTTTGATGGGGGTCACCAACTTTCCCAGCATCCTGTAGTCAGTATGATGAAGGTCACCCAGCTTTCCTAGCATCTTGTAGTAAGTATGGTGGAGGTCACCCAGCTTTCCCAGCATCCTGTAGTCATTATGATGAAGGTCACCCAGCTTTCCTAGTATCTTGTAGTAAGTATGATGGAAGTCACCCATCTTTTCTAGTATCTTACACTCAGTATGATGGAGGTCACCCATCTTTCCTAGTATCTAACACTCAGTATGATGGAGGTCACCAGCTTTCCAGTATCTTGTAGTCAGTATGATAAGGGTCACACAGCTTTCCTAGCATCTTGTATAGTACGCAGTATATGGAGGTCACCCAGCTAGATAGATACTGTAGATTGATTGATAGGTAGATACCTAGATAGATATAGAGATAGTCTATGTTACTATTGGGGGTATCAACAGGGGGGGGCGCCAAAAGAAAGTTTCGCACAGGGCGCCATCTACCCTAAGGCCGGCCCTGCATGCATGCCCCTTAATGTAAAATATTCACACCCCTGCCTGTATAATTAAACCAGGGATGGGAAACCTTTAGGCTGCACTCACACATACGTAGATTTTGCAGACCTACGGACAATGAATGCATGCAATGGATTGTTTCCCCGCCCAGCATAATGTGTCAATATCCATTGCATGCATTCACCGTCTCTAGATCCACAAAATCTACGTACAGTATGTGTGAATGCAGCCTTAGCTCTCCAGCTGTTGCAAAACTACAAATCCCATCATGCTAAGCTAAAGCTTTGGCTGTCCGAGCATGATGGGAATTGTAGTTTTGCCACAGCTGTAGGGCCACAGGTTCCCCATCCATGTATTACACTCATCACCTGATAATTACTCATTATTATTAAAGTCAAGTTCATGTCCATTTGACTATTGACTGAATTGTAAGACAAACTATCTTGGGAATGGGAGAAACTGTAAAAAGATGAGTAATGCGCCCGCATCAGAACACTGCGGTCGGAAAGATCATCCGTCCGGTACTTAAGTACCTCACGGAACGGCCGGTCTCTTACGTAGTGTGAACATAGCCTTAATGTGCGTTTAATAAGCATTGATTGGCCACAAATGAGCAATTTCTGTAGATTTTAATGTTATAAACATATAATACATGACGAAACAATTTGTACATACAATAGCTAGTAATAAACCAACAAACTTCATTGAATGTTCTTCCTCCTTTATTCTTTAGTCATTTGGTGGACTTATCCCTGACTACAATTAGCCATACAGATAAGATAGCTGATTTCTCAGATAGCTGAATCTTCAACTCCAACTGCTATAAATACTTTTAATGGTTGATATTCATTTTATGCTTTTCTGTAACCACCTTTACTGAATATTGCTGATTGACATAAACACCAATCCAAAGAGCACCAGAAATTTCCAGAAATTTCCCAGAAATTTGCAGGCAGCTCGTTTTTTACTGCAAAATCTGTCCTGAGTCATAGGAACACATTAGTCACGGACACCCTTCAGGATTTTTCCTGAAGGGTGTCCGTTCAGGAAAATAGGTCAGGATTTTTTAGATCCTGTCCTATTTTGTGGGAGCCCTGGAACCTCGGATGTGCATCAGGAAAGTGTCTGGAGTTCTGAATCATATGGGAACCCCCCCCCCACACACACACCACTCGTCCACCTTTCCCCAGGGCTTACCAGACGGCACCCCCGGCCTCCTGCTGCCGCTGTCTCTAGTCTGCCCCAGCCTCTTGCTGCACTGCCCACCCCCGGCACCCCCAGCCTCCCGCCGTCTGCCCCAGCCCTCAGCACACACGGCAAAACGTGTTCAGACATTTGTTATGATGGGAGTTGTAGTTTTGCAACCTGTTGCTCTCCCTGTTGCAGAACTACAACCCCCATTATGTCCTATAGGCAGGTAATAATGGGAGTTGTAGTTCTGCAACACATTAGAGGATGACACAGTATAGGAGGAGGAAGGCAGTGGCACAGTAGAACTACATCTCCCAGCATGGTGTGTGTGGTAATATGCAGGACTACATCACATAATGGGAGTTGTAGTTCTGCAACAGATTAGAGAATGACACATGGCAAGAGGGGGAGACAGTGACACAGTACATGGGGGGGGGGTAAGGGGCACGGTACACAAGGGGGAGACTGTGCTAGGGTACACGAAGGGTGACGATGGCAGGGTACACGAGAGGTGATGGTGGCAGGGTACACGAAGGGTGATGGTGGCAGGATACACAAGGGGTGATGGTGGCAGGGTACACAAGGGGGAGACAGTGGCACAGGGTACACAAGGGGAGAAGGTGGCGTGGTACACAAGGGGGACACGTGACAGTGGTAGGGTACATGAGGGGCAATGTGGATTCTTGTGACGTATGTTAGCATACTAGACCACATTGAGAACGCTTCTTTTTTTTTTTCTCATCAGGAAATCCTGATGGTTTCCTGAAGGTAAAAACGGATTACTGTCAGGAAATCCTGATGCTTTCCTGATGCCATTTAATGCCTCCTGATCAGGATTTCCTGACAGTAAAAACTGACATGGATGTGTGAATGGGGCCTTGGAGTATTTTTAAGGAGAAGTCCAGCCCAGTCAAAAATCTGACAGGCGAAAGGGGCAAGGGAGAAAATAACAAACAATCTTTGCTTACCTCTCCCCATGCCCACGATGAGCAGCGTGGGTGGACCCAGGACCCCTGCCGGAAGGCATTTTCCTCCAAGTTGGGATGACATCACGACTCAGCGGAGAATGCCCATACCAGCTGATGGACAGCTCGCTCAGCTGATCAGTGACTGCAGTGGTGTTCCACCCCAGTCACTGACTGGCTGAGCGGCCAATCCATCAGCCGGGTTGTGACGTCGGCTCTAGTGGAGGTCCCAAAGTGGCAATCCAGAGGTGGAGAGGCATGGGGTATAAGAAAAATGTTGCTCCTGGCCGGCCTTTTTGTTCTAAATTTTTTCTTCATTTAGAGGCATTATAGTTTCCTATGTATTGCTTCTTGTTGATGTTGGAATTATAATGAAGTACATTTCATGAAAAAGAGAATTCAATTACAATAACATGCTCATCAGAATGATTTGTTTTTCTATTTTTATTTTTATTTTTTAGGCATCAATGGAAAGATGTATCCAAGAAGCTGGAGGAAAACTTGTAGTGATTTCTTTCATTTCCCCTACATGTAGATACTGCAGAATGCTAATGACCTATCTTGAAGTAAGCAATGCCACGAACAGCTAAGAAGGAAATTCTGACTAAGGGTATATTCACACGAACGGGCTCGCAGCGAGATTCTCGCTGCAAGCCCGGCAGGTCCTGGCAGTTCCCATACACTACATACTTGCTGCGGTCTAAACGACCGCAGCGAGTATGTAATTCTGCCGCCCTTAACCCCTTCTGCTACCGCCCGGCTCCCCCGCTGTAAGCATACTTTACCTGTCCTTGCTGCACGGGTCCGGCGTCCTGCTCTCCCTTCCGGCCAACCAGTGGCTGCGGCTGGGCAACACACTGATTGGCCGGACGGGAGAGCAGGATGCCGGACCCGTGCAGCGAGGAGAGGTAATGTACGCTTACAGCTGGGGAGCCGGCCGGGAGCAGAAGGGGTTAAGGGCGGCAGAATTACATACTCGCTGCGGTCGTTTAGACCGCAGCAAGTATGTAGTGTATAGGAACTGCCAGGACCTGCCGGGCTCGCAGCGAGAATCTCGCTGCGAGCCCGTTCATGTGAATATACCCTTAAAATATAACTTAGCGTATGCTCAAACATACCGTATAGCAGCGGATTTCACACTGCAAGCTTCTCGCTGTGAAATCCACTGCAAATCCATTCCATGGCACTCCATTCTTGCAGCGCATTTTCAATCTATAGCTGGAATTTAATCCATAGTGGTGTAAAGTGAGATACTGTGCTGCCGTGATGTTAAAGAATAAAAAAAAGCCATGCTTGTCCACGCTCCTCCAGTGAGCCCCTCCTCCTTATGTTTCTCCGCTCAGTGATGGCCCACTTGGCCAACCACTGGCTTCAGTGAGACAGTGATTGACTGATTGGACTGTAAGTGAGCGGGGGGACAGAGATGAGACTGGAGGACACTGAGGGAAAACAGAGAGGTAAGGATAGCCTCTTTTTTAATTTTTTTTAATCAAATAGTTTTTATTAAAGGTTTTGTATTTTTTTGAAAGACACATAACCACAGGGAGGCCAGTACAGTAGCCCAAACCCTGCGCAAAACAGTACAGAACAGAAAGTAAAAACAACAAATTGGCAACAACCAAAATAGTTCGAAAGGGTAACCCTTCAGAAGAGGAGGGGTACGCAGCAGTAAAGACAGTAAACCATTAGATAGGCTCTATAACCTCCATTATAAGCAGAAACTCCTGGACATATTTCTAGGTGGCCGTTGAGGGAGAGAGCCTGCCTCTAGTAAGTGACGGCGGCGCCATACCAGGGGTATCTAGCCAAGGGGCCCAGATCTTCTCAAATTTTTTCATCGCCTCCCCGCTTTTCATAGGCATATTTATCATTGGCAATGAGCCAGTTAACTTTAGCTACAAAGACAGTACTCGTCGGAGGGTCCTGGTCAAGCCAGGATTGAGCTATCAGCTTTCTAGCCATATACAAGATCCTAGCAACAGCTACTTTGCCAGGATTGGGTAAGGCTATGTCCTCTACGTAGCCTAAGATGCAAACTAAGGGAGACTGTTCAAGGTGAACAGAATAGACTTTGTGGATAATTGAAGCAACCTCTTGCCAATACCTCATTAATTTTGGGCACCGCCAGAACATGTGCAGGATCCCTCCCTCGTCTCTCCGGCACAGGGCATCGGGACGAAGTCCCACTCTAAATAAGAACTCCGGAGTTCTGTAGACACGGTGTAACAGGTACAAATGGGACAGTCGGTGCTGCTCCCCCACGGACAACTGGGGCATCATCTCCAAAATTTCCTTCCATAACTCATCCTCCAGGGGACCCAAGTCAGCCTCCCACTTCTCCTTTATGGTCAACGGATGTTTTTCTAAAAATTTGTCGTGCAAGTGGATATATAGCAAGGAAATGAGACCAGATGTGAAAGTAGATGCACCTACTATATGGATAGGCGGAATAATTACCCGCTCCCGGGATAAAATGTCCCCCTCACTATCACACGCATGGCGTATCTGGAGGTGTTTGTAAAAATGTGTCCTAGGGATGGGGAATTCTTCACACAGCCGCTGGAAACTTTTTAGCTGGCCATTAATGTATAACTGCTCCACTCGTCTAAGACCAAGTGCCCGCCATGGTGTAAACCCTTCCAAGAAGAATAACTCACTCAACCAAGGGGTATCCCATATAGAGGTGTATGCAGAGCATCTGGACAACCCATACATGTCTCTAACCTTCTACCAGACTCTATGATAAAGCTGAAGTGTAAGGAGGCCTGCTGCAGCCGCTGAGAAGCGTTTAGCCTCCAGGACCTCAAATAACTGCCCCGTTCCAAAGTGGGCCTGTAATAATTGGAAAGTAGGGTCCGTTAACGTGTCTGTCTCCCACCCCCTAAGATGTTGCAGCTGAGAGGCTAAGAAATAAATCATGGCATTAGGCACTGCCAACCCCCCTGCTGTTTTAGCTCTTTGCAAAGTTTCTAGCTTTATACGAGGGCGCTGGGAACCCCAAATGAGGTCTCTGAATAAGCTGTGTACTTTATGAAAGTAACGGATAGGAATCCATATCGGGGAATTATGCAATACATATAGTAATTGAGGCATCCATACCATTTTTATCAGATTAGAGCATCCCACCACTGATAAAGGGAGCTTACGCCACCCCCCCAGAATAGAAAGCCAATGCGGATTAAGGCGCCAAGACCGCACTGTGGGGCGCCACACCCCAGGGTGTTCCAGGAGGAGACTCAAGGGGGAGTGGTCAGAGAGTGACCGCGGCAAATATTTTACCTCTATCACCAAGGACAGCGTCCAAGCATCCCCAAGGGCAAGGTCAATACGAGACAGACTATTGTGCGTAGCCGAGTAACAGGAGTAGGTGCGCACACCCGGGTGCCGTGCCCTCCAAAGATCAAAGAGAGCTACCTCGGGTAAGAGCGCACCCAAGGGGCTCAAGCGCACATTTGAGGTCGATGCCACTGCAGACATCCTATCAAGGGTGCCATCCACAACAGAATTGAAATCTCCTATGAGGAGCAGTGAGGCATCCGGGTGTGCTGCACCAAAACTCAAAATTTTTTTAAAACCGAATTATTGTAAGGTGGAGGTATATAGAGTGAACACAATACCCACTTAGTAGCATAAATGGAGCAATACAAACAAATGAACTGACCGTGAGGGTCTACTTTAACCTTTAAACAAACAAACGGTATATTTTTATGGATCAATATGCTCACCCCCTGGGAATACTGTGAATAGTAAGAATGATAGCTCCAGCCTATCCATGACCTGTGTAACAGGTGAGCTGTGTCTTTGGTAAGGTGGGTCTCCTGCAGACACAAGATGAGGGGGTGGAAAGTACGTAATCTATTAAACAGTGCGTAACGCTTATCAGCCTCACCCAGACCTCTTATGTTCCAGGAGACCACTCTAATGCCATTCGCCATAAGGGAACAGAAAGAAATACATTTGCAAATATAAACACATCAATGCACAGTGCGTAGTACAATGAAAAATATCGGAGGGTAGAGAGTACATGTATAGTGTGTGGGAGTTGCCAAGAAACACAGGGCCTGGTAGACCCAGCAACCAGAAAAAAAAACAAGTAGAAAAAAGAGAAACAGAAAAAAGAACAAAAAACAGGAACAGGGACAATTGTCCACTACGTGTGGACAGTGGGGGCCACCAGTTCTCCACACTACCGGGTATAGGTGAAAAGCTCGCATCTTCTTCGGGCCACCCCGCTTCAATCAGGATACAAAGTGCAACTGCGGGCTGAGGACAAAAGGCACCAAAAGGAAATATATATTCTCCACAGCAGAGGGAGAAACCTTCCACAAACCATGGAGGAAAGCAAAGGGGCGTGGAACACATCAGGGGTTGGCCCCCCGCCGAATCTGCTGCTGGTGGGCTTCAAGCCAGCGGTCAGCATCTCGTGGTTCAGTGAAGAAATGCGTGTCTCCCATAGCAACAACGCGCAATTTGGCTGGGTACAACATGGCATAGGGAACATGAAGTTGGCGTAGCCTGCGTTTGATTTCCGTAAAGCGTACCCGCTTCTTTTGAATTTCTGCTCAATAATCCGGATAGAAGGAAATGCGACAGCCATTGTAGGTAATATCAGGGTTTTGGCGTACAGCCTGCAGGATAGCGTCTCTGTCTTTATAGTGTAGCAGTTTCGCCAGAACCGAGCGTGGCTGAGCCCCAGGTGGCAACGGACGAGCAGGGACTCGGTGGGCTCTTTCTATAGCATACAAAGGTGACAGCGTCCCATCTCCCATAGCATCCTTAATCCAGGATTCAAAGAAACGAGTGGGATTAGGGCCTTCTGCTTTTTCTGGGAAGCCCACAATGCGCACATTGTTGCGTCTCAGTCTGTTTTCCAGATCATCTGCTTTTAGGAGGAGAGCAGAGATTTGCTGATCATGTCTGCGAGTATCTCTAGCAACAGGGCCTAGCTTGTCCTCTAAATCACTGATTCTGCCCTCAGCAGCAACCATTCTCTCATTAACTTTTTGCACATTTTGGCACATAAAGGACAGTTCTTCCTGGATAGAGCCTACTTGCTGTTGTAGGGAGGCAATGGCCATGTTGTCTTTCATTACTGCTCAAAAAACCTCCCTCAGTGTGGGCTCAGGCAGGTCATCCTCCTCCTCCTCCCTGTGGATCTGGGCCTCATGACTCTGCTGCCCAGTAATGACAGGCCCCAGTGAGGATTGGGCGGGCAGGATTGCGTCCGGGGAACGCGGGCTCCGGTTTTGGCTGGTGCCTGGGCTGCCCCCCTGCTCCCCTGGCTGGTCCCCGGCACACACTGCCAACTTGCCTGCAGCCTGCTGTATGGGCGCCCCGCCGGATCGGAGCCATCTTGGAGGCCTCTGTTGGATGGCGCCGCCGTGTCCCTGTGCTCCCGGGTGTTCTTTTTGGACGTCCCGCCAGCCATGTCGGATCCCCGCCGCGTCCTCGGTCCTCTGGTATGTGGGGTATGTGGGTGCCGCCGTCCTCCAGCCCGCAGGAGCATGTATAATGCGGCGGTATGTGGGAGCTCACATGGCGCGCGTCTCACTCCATCCCCGGTCAGGCTCCGCCCCCACTCTTTTTTAATTTTTAACATCACAACAGGACATGGTATTGCAGCTTGTTTTTTTTCATGGGACAAGCTGCAATACCAGGTGCAACTGCTAATAAATGCATGGAACTGTGTCCTTCGGGTGGCGGGGCTGCGGGAGGTGTTAAAGGGGCTGCGGGCGGGCGGCTGGCTGGAGCATATACTTCACCTGGTCCCCGCTCCAGCTTTCTGAAGACACCGGGAACCGCTGAAGCAAGCCAGAGCCGGGATCAGGTAAAGTATCAGCTCCGGCGGCCGGGGGGTTAACGGGGCGGGCTGCGGACAAACTTGCAGCAGGGATTTACATTCCTGCTGCGATTTTGTCTGCCATTGACTAAACAGGTACGGGATCCGCAGCGAGTTTCACTGCGTATACGCAGCGAGAAACTAGCTGCAGATACGTTGTGTGTGTTTGTACCCTGAAGCTGTTTCTGCAAAAATTAGAAACATTTACTCAACTTCACCAGGTGGACAGACATAAGGGGGTTTAAACATAAATTGGGCATGCCACCCACCAGCACTAAATTTACTGCAGTTTACAGCTGCGCATAGGGGTAAATTATAGCAGCCTAGAGTTGGCATACATTTCAGTAAGGGCACAAGGATTTATGTAGAGCTCCTCTGAAAGTGGTGACTGAAAGTATTCATCATCTAGGGGGAGATTTACTTGTATGGTGGTCTTTAATAAGGCCCTGTCCCCATGCAGACCGCCAGATTTACTAAGAGACACATGCATCTTATTAAATCCAGTGGGACTTGACTCTGCTGCACAGTGGGTGGAGAAATCTACACTGGCTCTGGTTTCTGCCATGGTTTACCACTGTTTGCAGGCATAAACCATGATACAGTAAATTAAGAGTCTTGCCGTGCCCTCTTGCCCACGCATCAGGCGAGCGGGGTCTATGCGATGAAAAAGGCACAAATTTTTGCGCAATAATCTGAACCTTTTCCATGGCATACACCGGGGGGGTGGGGATTTATGAAGATCAGCGTACAAGTATGCCAGTCTTATATTACGCCTTGCCCCCTTTTCCTCGGCAGGATTCACTAAGAGGCGCACATGCGGGCATCCAGCAGATGTAGATTTTGATCATGATTTACGCCAGCGAGCAGGCGTAAATCATGATGAATGAGGCACGGGAGGAGGCCACAACTCCTCCTCCCTGCCATATCACGCCCCCCGCAAGCTCCGCCAGCCCACCCAACGAAAGGCATACGCCAGGGAGAAGGGGCAGATCTGCACCTTCTCCCTGGTATACGCCTCTGGCGAACGCTTCGTAAATCCCCTCCATAGTGTGTAGTTACTAAAAGAACTTCATGTTTAGAGTCTACAGCCATTTAGATGTAGTAACGGGTAATTGTATCTCTTTTTTTCTCTAGAACCTAAATCAAGAGATGCGTGGAGTCATTTTCAGGAAGGTGGACATTAATGCTTCACCAGTAACTATGATTTTAACATATTTATTTAACTACAGCAGTAAAAATCAACTGGAGTATTTTTTTCTAAAGCTGTATTTTATTCTATTATCTTTAGGATCTGATGGATGAATATAACATCCATAGTGTACCATATACTTATCTGGTCAAAAATGGTCAATTGGTATGTAATTTTTTTTTATCAAGAGCATTACTATTATAACTGATTTATACATTATGTTTTAGATTACCTTTATGTGATTGGAAGCTGGTATTTTGACTAAATTATGTGGAGATCAGAAGAGGATTAAACTGCTATCACTATGCAGTTATTACAAGTTACACCAATGAGCTGAATAGCCAGTAATATGCTGTGGCCTGGGTCACTGGGACCAGCCAGGGTATTGAACCAGCCAGTGGGTTTTGGTGTTTTGGGGCTACTTGTCACGGTGGCCAGGAGTGGTCCTGGACACATAGGCAACTGGACCTTCAAATAGAACAGATGTGAGGTGCAGGTGCGGCGGGAGAGATAACTGTGTACAACTTTAAACAATATTCAACCTTAATGGAACTTAACTTCAGTGCAATACAAAAGTAACAGTGTATAGATAATTAGTGCTAAGATCAGTAATATTAGTAGTAGCCGCAGGGCCGCCATCAGGAATTTCGGGGCCTCATACAAGCTGTATTGTCTGCACACTTCAGTGTGCTGTTTGTCTGCCGGAGTGCCCCTGGCCACCCTCCTCCCGCAGGGGTTAGTTCCCTTGCCTCTCCTGCGTGGCAACATAGCATGATGTCACCCGGCACCAGTACTGGCCGTCGCCCTGATAGGCTTGACGTACGCTTCGGACAGCCACAGCTCCTGTATTCCGGAAGCCAAAACCTGGAGTGGATTTGAAAAGAGAAGAAATCTCAGTATTTCCTTTATGGCCCATTCCCAGTTTAGGTCTGTTTCTGACTTAAAAAATCTGTCAGATAAATCTGCCTGTGTAAACGCACCATTAGTAAGAGCTCAGGAGGGAAAGAAGAGGGGGGATCAGGTAGCTGTTTGTATTGCTGAAGGGCTGGATATTTTGTTTGTATAGCAGGGGTGGGGAGGCTAGCATGACTGGTTAGCCACTGCTGTGCAGCTACAACCCTCAGCATTCCTGGTCAGCCGCTGCTGTCAAACTACAACCCCCAGGATGCCTGTCACCTACTGCTATGAAACTACAAGCCCTTTCATATGCCTAGTCATCCACTACTGTGAAACTACAACCCTCATCATGCCTGGTCACCTGCTGCTGTGAAACTACAACCAACCCCCAGCATGTCTAGACACCTGCTGCTGTTAAACTACAACCCCCAGCATGCCTAGACACCTGCAGCTGTGAAACTACAACCCCCAGCATGCCTAGACAGATACCATACAGGCTGGGATATAGTATACAGATTCCATATAGCCTGGGATATAGTATACAGATGCCATACAGTCTGGATATAATATACAGATACCATACGGCCTGGATATAGTATACAGATACCATACAGCCTGGGGTATAACAGATACAGTACAGCCTGGATATAATGTACAGCAGGGGTACTCAACAACTTTTAGTGAAGGTCCACTTACCGGGGTCTATTGTCAGGTGAAGGTCCGAGCTGAACATCAGTAGGAAACGTGTTTTGTTACTTTGTCACAAACGTTCAACTATTTATATACAGAATTGCTGCTTATTAGCGGGAAAATTGGCATTTTTTTCTCTCTCACCAGTCCTTTGATATTAGGTACAAAGGGGGTGACTGCCCTGGTAGTATATAGCCCCCCTGTTGCTCCCCCAGTAGTGTATAGCCCCCCCTGTGCGCTCTCCTTCAGTAGTATATAGCCCCCTGTTGCTCCCCCAGTAGTATATAGCCCCCCTGTGCGCTCTCCCCCTGTAGTATATAGCCCCCTGTGAGCTCCCCCCAGTAGTATATAGCCTCCCCGTGCGCTCTCCCCCTGTAGAATATAGCCCCCTGTGAGCTCCCCCCAGTAGTATATAGCCCCCCTGTGCGCTCTCCCCCTGTAGTATATAGCCCCCCTGTGCGCTCTCCCTCTGTAGTATATAGCCCCCTGTGCGCTGTCCCCCAGTAGTATATAGCCCCCTGTGAGCTCCCCCCCGTAGTATATAGCCCCCCTGTGCTCTCCCCCTGTAGTATATAGCCCCCTGTGAGCTCCCCCCAGTAGTATATAGCCCCCGTGAGCTCCCCCCAAGTAGTATATAGCCCCCCTGTAAGCTCCCCCCTGTAGTATATAGCCCCCTGTGAGCTCCCCCTGTAGTATATAGCCCCCCATGCGCTGTCCCCCTGTAGTATATAGCCCCCTGTGAGCTCCCCCCAGTAGTATATAGCGCCCCTGTGCTCTCCCCCCAGTAGTATATAGCCCCCCTTGTGCTTTCCCCCTGTAGTATATAGCCCCTGTGAGGTCCCCCCTGTAGTATATAACCCCCTGTGCGCTCCCCCCAGTAGTATATAGCCCCCTGTAGTATATAGCCCCTGTGAGGTCCCCCCTGTAGTATATAACCCCCTGTGCGCTCCCCCCAGTAGTATATAGCCCCCTCAGTAGTATATAGCCCCCTGTGAGGTCCCCCCTGTAGTATATAGCCCCCTGTGCGCTCCCCCCAGTAGTATATAGTCCCCTCAGTAGTATATAGCCCCCTGTGAGGTCCCCCCCTGTAGTATATAGTCCACCTGTGCGCTCTCCCCTTGTAGATGCCCCCCAGACAGGAAAAAAAAATAACAAAAACAACTCACCTAGCACCTCGTTCCCCGCTGCGCCTGTCTTCGTCTCTTCCCATCAGTCCGGCCCCCGGCTGATACGCGCTCTGTAGGGATGTCCCGGGGATTCCCCAGCAGAGCGCGCATCAGTGACCTCAGCGTACGCCGCCGGCCTGCACTTCCGGGAAGGACAGGCCGGCAGCGTACACTGAGGTCTGTGGTGCGCGCTCTGCTGGGGAATCCCCGGGACATCCCCAGAGAGCGCGTATCAGCCGGGGGCCGGACCGACACTGCCCTCAGCCCCACAGGCGTACTGACATCTAAGGACAGTACGCCTATGGGGCGGGAGGCAGTGCGGTGGGGAGCGGGACGGACCGGATCCGGGGCGGTTAGGAGGTCTGACCAGGGGTCCGGACAGCTGGCCTCCGCGGTCCGGGTTCGGACCGCGGTCCGCCAGTTGAGGACCCCTGATGTACAGGTAGGTAGCGATCAGTGGCGGATTATAATATGGGCGGTTTGGGCGGCCGCCCGGGGCCCGAGGCTCCGGGGGGGCCCATGCCACACCGCCCACATTATAATCCGCCACTGAGTCTTTCTTGTAGTCCCCCGGCTGATGCGCGGCTGCCGGGGGTGTCCCGTCCTATCCCCGGCAGCACGCGTATCAGATCGCTCCCCGTGCGCCTGTGGCTGTGACTTCCGGCGCACGGGGAGCTCTCTGATGTGCGCGCTGCTAGGGACAGGATAGGACACCCCCGGTAGCCGCACATCAGACGGGGACAGACCAGGAGGCGTGAGGCTCGACCGGGTAACGAATGGCAGGTGAGTTGTGTTCTTTTTTTTTTTCTTTTTATCTGCTGTGCACGGGGGGGGGGGGGGGGGGTAACCATCTATAAGGGAGGGAGAGAGGGGGACCATCTATCAGGGAGGGGGGGGGAGAGGGGGACCATCTATAAGGGAGGGGGAGAGGGGCACCATCTATAAGGGAGGGGGTAGAGGGGCACCATCTTTAAAGGGGGGGAAGAGGGGGACCATCTATAAGGGAGGGGGGAGAGGGGGGCCATCTATAAGGGAGGGGGGAGAGGGGGACCATCTATAAGGGAGGGGGGAGAGGGGGACCATCTATAAGGGAGGGGGGAGAGGGGGCCATCTATAAAGGAGGGGGGAGAGGGGGACCATCTATAAGGGAGGGGGGAGAGGGGGGCCATCTATAAGGGATGGGGGAGAGGGGGACCATCTTTAAAGGGGGAAGAGGGGGACCATCTATAAGGGGGTGAAGGGGGACCATCTATAAGGGAGGGGGGAGAGGGGGACTATCTTTAAAGGAGGGAAGAGGGGGACCAACTGTAAGAGAGGGGGGAGAGGGGGGCCATCTTTAAAGGGGGGGAAGAGGGGGACCATGTATAAGGGGGGAAGAGGGGGAGCATCTATAAGGGAGGGGGGAGAGGGGGACCATCTATAAGGGAGGGGGGAGAGGGGGACCATCTATAAGGGAGGGGGGAGAGGGGGACCATCTGTAAGGGAGGGGGGAGAGGGGCACCATTCTTAAAGGGGGGAAAGAGGGGGACCATCGTTAAAGGGGGGGAAGAGGGGGGGCATCTATAAGGGGGGGGAAGAGGGGGACCATCTATAAGGGAGGGGGGCTATCTATAAGGGGGGGGGAGAGGGGGACCATCTATAAGGGAGGGGGGAGAGGGGGACCATCGTTAAAGGGGGGGAAGAGGGGGACCATCTATAAGGGGGGGAAGAGGGGGACCATCTATAAGGGAGGGGGGGAGGGGGGACCATCTATAAGGGAGGGGGGGAGGGGGGACCATCTATAAGGGAGGGGGTAGAGGGGGACCATTCTTAAAGGGGGGGAAGAGGGGGACCATCGTTAAAGGGGGGGAAGAGGGGGGGCATCTATAAGGGGGGGGAAGAGGGGGACCATCTATAAAGGGGGAAGAGGGGGACCATCTATAAGGGAGGGGGGAGAGGGGGACCATCGTTAAAGGGGGGGAAGAGGGGGGGCCATCTATAAGGGGGGGAAGAGGGGGACCATCTATAAGGGAGGGGGGAGGGGGGCCATCTATAAGGGAGGGGGGAGAGGGGGGAAGGGGGGACCATCTATAAGGGAGGGGGGAGAGGGGGATCATCTATAAAGGGGGGAAGAGGGGGACCATCTATAAGGGGGGAAGGACCATCTCCTATAAGATCAGCACCCTCCTCTCCTGACATCCTCTGTGCTACTGTGACCTCCCCTAAAAGATCAGCACCCTCCTCTCCTGACATCCTCTGTGCTGCTGGTACCTCCCCTTTAAGATCAGCCCCCTCCTGTCCTGACATCCTCTGTGCTGCTTGGACCTCTCCTATAGATCAGCACCCTCCTCTCCTGACATCCTCTGTGCTGCTGTGACACTGCGTCCTCTCCTATAGGATCAGCACCCTCTTCTCCTGACATCCTCTGTGCTGCTGTGACCTCCCCTATAGATCAGCACCCTACTCTCCTGACATCCTCTGTGCTGCTGTGACCTCCCCTATAGATCAGCACCCTACTCTCCTGACATCCTCTGTGCTGCTGGGACCTCTCCTATAGGATTAGCACCCTCCTCTCCTGACATCATCTGTGCTGCTGGGACCTCTCCTATAGGATTAGCACCCTGCTCTCCTGACAGCCTCTGTGCTGCTGGGACCTCCCCTATAAGATCAGCACCCTCCTCTCCTGACATCCTCTGTGATGCTGTGACCTCCCCTATAAGATCAACACCCTCCTCTCCTGACATCCTCTGTGCTGCTGGGATGCTGTGACCTCCCCTATAAGATCAGCACCCTCCTTTCCTGACATCCTCTGTGCTGCTGGGACCCTGCGACCTCCCCTATAAGATCAGCACCCTCCTCTCCTGACATCCTCTGTGCTGCTGTGACCTCCCCAATTATATCAGCACCCTCCTCTCCTGACATCCTCTGTGCTGCTGTGACCTCCCCTATAAGATCAGCCCCTCCTCTCCTTACATCCTCTGTGCAGCAAGGGACCAAACATTATGTTTATTGGGGACAGCATGGGGTGGGGGGCAGTAGTGGATTATAATGTGGGTAGATTGACCGGGGGGGCAGGTTTGGTGGACAGCCCGGGCCCCAGGGTACATTTAATCCGCCACTGGTAGCCATACAGTAGATGCGTGTGCATGCATTCTCAGGAAAAAGCAGCTGCTCCCAGACCCCTCTGTCCCCTTCAGACTCCTCATCCCCTTCAGAGCCCTCTGTTCCCTCTGCAGTCTCATCGGTCCCTACCAGACTTCTCTGTCCCTCTTCACCCCTTCTACAGACTCCTTAACCCTCCAGACTCCATGTCCACAGAAATCAGCACACACACACAGAAATCAGCACACACACACAGAAATCAGCACACACACACACACACACAGACACATACACACAGACACACTCTTACTTTATGCAGGGAAGCTCCAGGGCCCATGTGCTGCCCTCCACACACAGCAGCTCCAGCCGCCAATACTGCCCTGATGGCGGCCCTGGTAGCACGAAACAGGGTAAGAGAAAAAATTGCAACAGGAGATAGGGGCTGGATAGGAGGGCCTCTTGCCTAATGTAAGTGAAGTGTGTGAAATATCTTTAAGAACTCCTTGTGCTCACGTATAGAAATAGTTATTAGTGATTAGCGAATACTGTTCGATCAAATAGATATTCGATCGAATAGTAAGGTATTCGATCGAATATTATCGAATAGTTCGCTGAATATTCAATAAATATTCGATAAGCGTTCAAATCCCCCAGCTTCCGTTTTTTTCTTCCAAGTGGTCGAGTAGATGTTTTTCAATAATTGAATACTTGTTCCCATAGACTTTAATGGGATCGAATATTCGATCGAATATTCGAATATCCATACGATATTCGTATAAATATCGAATATTCGAATATTTCACTATTCCCTCATCACTACTAGTTATCTTATCTGACTGTCTTCTGCCTCTTAGTGTTGGGTTCCTGGCCTGGCCTGGAGAGCGGATATCGTGCTCTACTGTGGGTCATTTTTTCTTTCTTCTCCTTTCTTTAAGGGTTTGACTGTCCTGATCTACGTTGTAGGAAATGGGGGGGATGCTCCTTTATCTCCAGACACCCTGCAGTCAAATGTAGCAGTGCATCACTGGTGTTGTAGGTCACACTTGGAAATGGAAACTAGTCTGGTCTCTCCCTAACCCACAACCAACCGCAAACTACACTACTCAGGAAGGAAGTGCCGAGTGTGTGAGTGTGTGACAAGCTAAACCTTCCTCTGAACTGTAGCTGTGCCCTGTGGGAGTGTGACACCTAGTGGTTGGAGTACGGCTCAGCAGTTAACTGTACTATCTGTGACACCTGACAGAAACACTTTTACTTGGGTGTGTAAAGAACAAAGAAACACATAGTGGGGCACTACAATAGGCTAGCTTTTATATAGACTCTGTATTGTAATTTCCCTTTTGTGGGGCGATACAATTATGTTAGCCACAATTTAGAGCCCATACTATAGTTCCAAATATGTAGCAGTTTCTTTGTAGCTGACTATCCCAGCAGAACCCATAAAATGGCGGTATCCAATGGAATTGTTCTTAACGCAAAAGCCACATATTGGTACCAACACAATAATGCCATCTCTGTTAGTAAGTACCACTAGGACATGAGATTGCCTAAAATCCACTGCAATTAAAAACCTACACCGTGGTTAGAAATAAGCGTAAGGTATTATGAAATACCTTTCATATGTACTGTACTTTACTGGTGTACCATATTTTTCATAAGTCATTTACCTGTAGCTTATTTTAGTGTCCATACGAGTGTGGCTACAATTTATCAATGGGATATTCAGGATTAAGGACAGGTCATCAATATAAGATGACTGAAGGATATCATTGTTTCCACCTTTACAAATCAGCTATTGAGTGAAAGGGCTCCATATCCATTTCACTCTTTACCGCTTAAAGATCTTTACTGTGGCTTTGCCTGGTATTACCCCTCTTTGCTACTTCAATATCAGGTACAGTGGCTACAAAATGTATGCCTGATGAGCAATGAAGACGACACAGCGCTCAATCAGCTGATTAGCGGAGCAGACAAGAGTTATGGTGCGTTTACACACACAGATTTATCTGACAGATTTTGGATGCCAAAGCCAGGAGTGGATTTGAAAACAGGAGAAATCTCAGTCTTACCTTTATGACCTATTCCCTGTTTATAGTCTGCTCCTGGTTTTGGATTCCAAAATCTGTCAGATAAATCTGTCTGTGTAAACGCACCATTAGACCCCAGTATTTTGATGGCTTGCAACCAGGGGCGGTCTTGGCTTTTCTGGAGCCCCAAGCGAAGTTATGTCTGGGGCCCCCCCTCGACACGCGTTCCAAAACAATAGACCGCTGTGTGTTGCCCCCAGTAGTATATACCCCTTGTGTCCTGCCCCCAATAGTATATACCCCTTGTTTGCTTCCCCCAGTAGTATATAGACCCCTGTGTGTTCCCCCAGTTATATATAGCCCCCCGTGTGCTCCCCCAGAAGTATATAGACCTCCTGTGTGCTGCCCCAGTTGTATATAGACCCCCTGTGTGCTCCTTTAGAAGTATATAGACCTCCTGTGTGCTCCCCCACTTGGATACAGACCTCCTGTGTGCTCCCCCACTTGGATATAGACCCCTGTGTGCTCCTCCAGTAGTATATAAACCCCCTGTGTGCTTCCCCCATTTATATAGACCCCCGATGTGCTCTCCTTTGTGCTCCCCCTCCCATACAGTATATAACACAATAAAACAAACACTTATACTCACCTGGGTCCGGGCGTCTCCTCTTCTCTTCACTCTTGTGGCCGCAGGAAGGGTTTTCCCTGCGATCACAAGAGACTGCACTCCCCTTGTCCTGGCGCCGATGCTCCAGTGATGTCACTGGAGCGCTGGCACCACAAGGACAAAGCTGCCACTTGTGACCACAGGGAAAGCCCTTCCTGCGGCCACAAGAGTGACTGACGGGAAGGGAGCCAATGTCTCCTGCCCTGTCAGTGCTGCTGCATGTAACTATGAGCGCTCATTACGAGTGTTCATAGTTACAGTTCAGATGGCAGCAGCGAGCGGGGCAGCGGCCCTGTCCAGCGGTCTTGAGCACAAGAGCAGGGCGTGGGGGCCCCCCTGGATGTTGGGGGCCCCAAGCGATCGCTTGGTGTGCTTGGTGCCAAAGACCGCCACTGCTTGCAACTAGGGATAGGCCATCAATATAAAATTTCTGTAAAAACATTTTAATCTTTATTGTTACTTTGCGTCAAATGTAATTATACAATAAACTAAATTATATTACATATTACTACTGAATGCCATTCATAAACAAATATTTTTATATTACAGCAAAACCAAGTAAAGGGGGCTGATGAAGAATCACTGATAAATCGTATCATGGAGCTGAAAGACTAGAATTGTTCATCTTCCATCTGATGTCATTCAGTTTAATTTGTTTAATCATCATCTAAGTAATCTGACTTTACCACGTTTACAACCACCATGAAGGGCAATAATAATAAAAAATGTATATGTCTGTAAGTTTTCATTTTATCTCCATTTTAAATAATGACTTTAGTTCAAATATCTTTGTTATCCAAGGAAAAAGTCATAGTGACATAGAAGTGACCATAAAAACACAGATCAAGAACATACTACCAATTTGTAAAGAAGTCTGCTTTGGTTCACCCTTGCCCATATCTTCTTTTGGGATGGGTAAATACAATAAAGAAGAACTACCCAACTTAAGACCTCTTTCTATTAGATGGTAATAGTTTGGGGCATATTTATAATGCATAATGCCTTTTGATCTCATGGATGCCCCTAGAGGGAGGAAGGCTTAGCACAGAAACACATTACTGGTTCTAGACACATTGGGGTTGATTTCCTATTATAGCCTGTGCCAAAACACTGTCTTACATGATTTGCACTACATTTATTATGAGTTTTTGATACTTTTTAGACTCTTTTAGCCTCACCTAACAAGATAATAGGGCTTGTTGTAAGTGGGCATTCCTTCCAAGAAGGGGCATGGCCTGTGTGCAACTACCTGCACTAACAATTATGTTGTAGCATTTTGGAGTAAAGTAAGCATCTAAAAGTTGGTTCAAACGTAAACTGCATAGTATAAAGATGCACCTGACTGATCAAACAGCCTAAGCCTGTGATAAATCGGAAGCATTTTTATTCTGTCTTGTCTAAGTTAAATTGGTATTCCACTCAAAATCATTTTATATTAATAAATAGCCCACCCATAGCTTTCTATCTTTATAAAAATAAGTAATTATGTGTTCTGCGTCGTTTTCATGCATTTTATGTGGACCCACCCTCTTAGTCCACTCCATCTCACTCCTTCCTCTTGGCCCCCGCCTTCTGAGACATGGAGCACGTGTCCTCCATCTCTTCAGTAGGCTGGGTGAGCACTTGTAACCCTGCCCACGGTAGATACATGATCCACTGACATCAGCTTATTGCTTGGCAGTGGGCCCTGCTTCCAGTAGCAGCAGAGCCAGCTCATTCATTATACTTTAGGAATTACTTGTCTTTAACCTATAATTGTCGGGCGCCGACCACGCACCGCTACTTGTAATAGCGGTGTGCGGCCGGTGCCGACGATTAGCAAAGAATAATACATTATCTATCCAGGCTGCAGGGCTCCTCTTCCTCTGTGCTTCTCCCTGGGCCCTGCTCGCTCCAGCTTCAGAGCGGCCTGTCTAAGCTGACAGGCCACTCAGCCAATCACTAGCCGGGACCGCCGCGGCCAGTGATTGGCTGAGCGGCCTGTCAGCTGAGACAGGCGTATCTGAAGCTGGAGCGCACGGACCCGGGGAGAAGCACAGAGGAAGTGGAGCCCTGCAGCCTGGACGGGTAATGTATAAAGTTTAAACAAGGGAACTCTCTGTCACATAATGTTGTTATGGCTGATTCATTAAATAAGTTCAAGGGAGGTCTGGATGCTTTTATTGAAAAATATAATATTACAAGTTATGGGTAATAGATTTCCGGTGATGCGTTGATCCAGGGATTATTCTGATTGCCCTTGAAGTCAGGAACAAGCTTTCTCCCTGTGATGGGGCAATTGTCATCTGCCTCCAGGAGCGATCTTGGCATTTCTGGGGCCCCAAGCAAAGTCATGTCCCCCCCCCCCCAGTAGTCCTCTTCTAACCCTCCTACCACCATACAGTGATTACATATTGACTCAAAACTGCTCTGCACAAAACAGAAAGATATCACCAATGATGCCATTACATAATACTGCCACATCATGATCACTATCACTACAAGCCTATAACAGAGTGCAGTTACATCCAGTGACTCACAGGTGGCGTCTTCTCTGATCAGGGTCTTTTACTTCTTTTTTTTTCCTATCCATCCAGCATGGGCCATCTTGAAGTCTTCTCCCGGCTGTGAATCCTCTCTGCAGAATCTGTCAGAGAAATATTTTAGGCTCCAAGACATACAGTAGTTAGGTCCCCTGTACCCCTCTATAGTAGTTACACCCCTCTGTGCCCCCACAGTTTTAAGGTGTCCCTGTGCCCTCACTTAATAATTAGGTATGTTCTGTGCTCCAGTATAGTAGTAAGGTATATAGGCACCTCTGTGCAATCCCAATGTAATATACACCAATGTATGCTGCCCTCAGTAGCATATACCCCTTGTGCACTGCCGCCAGTAGTATTTTCCGCTTGTGTACTGCCCCCAGTATTATATACTCTTTTTGTGCTGCCCCCAGTAGTATATAGACCCCTGTCTGCTCCCCCAGTTATATATAGACCCCTGTGTGCTCACCCAGTTATATATAGACCCCCTGTGTGCTGCCCCAGTTATATGTAGCCCCACCTATGTGCTCCCCCAGTATAATGTATAGACCCCCTGTATTCTGCCCCCAGTCATATATACCCCCTGTGTGCTGCCCCCAGTCGAATATACCCCCTGTGTGCTGCCACCAGTTGAATATACCCCCTGTGTGCTGCCCCCAGTTGTATATACCCCCTGTTTTCTGTTCTCAGTTGTATATACCCCCTGTGTGCTCCCCCACTTATATATAGCCCCCTCATGTGCTCCCCCAATAGTCTAAAGCCTTCATGTGTGCTCCCCCAGTTATATACAGATCCCCTGTGTGCTTCCCAGTTTATATAGCCCTCCTGTGCACTCCCCCGTTTATAAAGACCCCTGTGTGCTCCCCCCATTTATATAGACTACCTGTGATCTCCACCTATTTATATAGCCCCCCCTGTGTGCTTCCCCTCCCCCATTTATATAGACCCCCGCTGTGTGCTCCCCCCGTTTTCACAGACCCCCGCTGTGTGCTCCCCCTCCCATATAGCATTTAACACAAAAAACCAAACACTTATACTCACCTGGGTCCGGACGTCTACTCTTCTCTTCACTCTTGTGGCCGCAGGAAGTGTTTTCCCTGTGGTCACAAGAGGCCGCACTCCCCTTGTCCTGGCACCTGCGCTTCAGTGACGCCTCTAGAGCGCCGGCACCAGTGACACAGAGCGGCCTCTTGTGACCACAGGGAAAACACTTCCTGCGGCCACAAGAGTGACTGACAGGGAGGGAGCCGATGGCCCTGTCAGTGCTACCGCTGCTGCTGCAAGTAACTATGAGCTCTCATTACGAGCGCACATAATTACAGTTAAGATCGCAGCAGCCGGCGGGCCAGCGGTCTTGGGCACCAGAGTAGGGTCCCCCTGGATGTTCGGGTCCCCATGCAATTGCGTGGGATGCTTGGTGCCCAAGACCGCTACTGTCTGCCTCATAGGGGTTTTTGCCTTCCCCTGGATCAACACAGTAGGGTTTCCCCAGGTTGAACCTGTTGGACTCTTGTCTTCTTTCCACCTTATTAACTATGTTAACTATGTTACTGCCAATCCCACCTGGAGAAAAAACGAGGCATAAACAGTATATCCCATGTAAGATTATATCGGATAAAGTCCTTATTTTGGGGCTCAACTTCAAAGATAAAAGGTGCTTGATCATAATATGTGCGTGGAGATGAAAAGAAAAAAAAATTAAATTAAATTAAAAATGTCTTTATTTTATTCCAATATCAGCGTTACAGGTAGAGAATACAGCATGCTGTGTGGTGTTACAGGTAGAGAATACAGAGTGCTGTGTGGGTTTACAGGTAGAGAATACAGTGTGCTATGTGGTGTTACAGATAGAGAATACAGTGTGCTGTGTGGGTGAGACCACAATGAAATGATAAAGTACTGCAAATAATCCAGTAACACAATGAAACTCCAATGTGTGAACACAGCCTAGATGTTTTGCAACAGATTTGGGAAGGGAATAGGCAGGGTAGAGAACTGTGATGAACAGCTGTAAGAAAGCAATGCAATTCTGGAACCTTTAGTACTATGTACAACTGCTCAATCAGGAAGTACAGCCACACAATACAGAACAAAGAAACCCAAAACAAAAGGATTTTTGGTAGTTTCAAATCTGGGATAGATAGGTAAATAATGCTATTTTCTTCTGCAGAAGGTTCTTTTTTTACCTCTACCTGAAGTTCATCTTTAAAGGAGAAGTCCGGTGAAAATTTTTATTAAAGCATTGTATTGCCCCCCCAAAAGTTATAAAAATTTCCAATATACACTTATTACGGGAAATGCACATAAATTACTTTTTCTCCTGCACTTACTACTGCATCAAGGCTTCACTTCCTGGATAAAATGGTGATGTCACTTCCTGGATAAAATGGTGATGTCACTTCCTGGATAAAATGGTGATGTCACTTCCTGGATAAAATGGTGATGTCACTTCCTGTCCCTTCAGTGCCCTGTATCCCTCAGTGTCCCCCTGCCATCGTCCCCTCCAGCAGCCACAGCCCGCACAGCTCTGGGAGTCGGGGCGTGACATCACCATTTTATCTTTTACCATTTACCATTTTATTTCCCGTAATAAGTGTATATTGGTGTTTTTTTGTATAACTTTTGGGGTTCAATACAATGCTTTAATAAAAATTTTCACCGGACTTCTCCTTTAAGGGATTAGGGTCTGCAGTAGTCTGCTCAACTAATCTTTGGCTGCCGCAGTGTTCCTCAGCCACTAAAGCACTGTAAACTGAGAAAAGGAGAACTGCAGCGGCAGGAGGGCAAGGAAGGTAAGGTATATGGTATTATTTGATTTACTCAAGTACAGTAGTAAATAGAAAAATACCTTTAGTACACTAAATGCCATAAAAACATAAGCCTCAATTAGAAATGAGTGAACTTCAAAAGTTCAGTTCAGCAGATGTGGTGTTTATAAAATATGCTCATCAATACTTACCCTTGGTGTCCTCTTTCTCTGGTCTCTCAGTAAGTCAGTAATTGGCTAAGCAGGCTGTGATTTCTGAGATGAGAGTGGCAGCCTGCTCAGCCAATCACTGACTGATTAAGAAGGGACAGTGCCACAGCCAGTGATTGGCTGAGCAGGCTGAGACAAGAGTGACAGCCCCCTCAGCCAATTACTAGTCGAGGCACTGTCCTGTCTCAGTCAGTAATTGGTTGAGTGGGCTGGGGGTCGCAGGAGTAGGACACCAGGGGAGTGCGGGAAGGTTAGCATACCTTTAAAAAAAAAAAAAAAATATATATATATATATATATATATATATATATATATATATATATATATACATCAAATTGTGCTGCCAACATCTTTACAAACTCATTCCGAACTTTGCAATTCTCTTTTCGTAAGATTTGGTTCACTCATCTCTACCCCAACAAAAAGTAAGAAGCAGAGAAATGAGCAGGGAAGTGGATGACATCACAGAGGGAGCTACAGGGGACCCAGTTAAGTGAGCATGACTTATTTTTATTATTACTTTTATAGCAGCCCCAGCAACATATAAAAATGTACATGTCCTGAATACCTCTTTAAAGCTCCTGGTACAGTTTTGTTGCTGATGTAACTTTTAGAGGCAGTGTGGAAGTGAGTCATGTAACAAAGAATAGGTTATGTACCATGAGAGCATTAGCACTCAGTAGCCCTGCTCTGTCAGTATGTGTGGTCTACCACTTTATGCTGAATGATGCAGGTCAGACAGAGAATAAGGGCAGCAGAGGCTACAATCTCACCAAGGCAATATTCTGCACTGAAATAATGCAACAGCTTTGGTTGGGGAACTGTCAGGGTGCTGTGGGAGGGGATTAGGCAGGGTGGGTGGACTGTAATAAACAGCTGAGGAAAAGCAATACATTCTGGGAATTGTAGTACCAAGCAACTGCTCAATCAGGATTTAAAACCACAAAATACAGGACTAAGACCCCGAAAACAAATTAAGTTTTGGTAGTTTCAGAACTGAGGCAGAAATGGAAGTAATCTGATTTACTTTTATTTTTTGTTGAAATCATGATTTGCTGCTCTAGTTGTTATGGAAGTGAAGATTCCATGTTAATGTTAGTTTTATACATGACAGCTGCATTTTATTGCCATGTAAAGGGATCACCTGGTGGTCTAGTGGATCTATTGTTCTGGCCAGATATCAGTGCTGGAATAACGATGATTCCGGCACAGAAATCCATAGATTTGGGCTGCAGCAGCCTAGAGCAATACAGCACTGATGTAATCGATCAGTGCTATATAAAGTATACTACACTGATCTCAATGGGAGAGTTGTAATAGAAGTCCCCCAGGTTGATTTCTAATTAATGAAAGAGCCTTCCCCCGAACAAAAGTTTAAATCACCCTCTTTTTCCATTTTATAAATAGAAATAAATAAGTAAATAAATGGGCATATTTGGTATCACCGTATGTGTAATCGCCCAAACTATTAAATTATCACATTCCTGATCTCGCAAAAAATTCCAAAGTGCAAAATTACACATTTTTGGTTGCATCAAATCCATAAAAATTGTAATAAAAAATGATCAAAAAGTGGCACAAAGATCATGGCACAAAAAAGGAGACCTCACACAATGAACATTTAATTATTTAAAAAAGGATTAACATTTTTTAAAAGTTGTCAAATAAAATAAAAGTTCTACAAATTGCATATCATTGTAATTGTGCTGACATGAGGAACATAGATGACATGTCCGCTTTACCATAGGGCAAAAGGTGCAAACACAAACACCTCCCACACACAAATAAAAAAAATGTGTTTTATTTTTAATTTCATTGTGCATTTAATTTTTTTTCTGGTTTCGCACTATATTTAAAGCAAAAATTAAGTCTGTCATTGGAAAGTATTGCAAACATTTGGGTCTGTAGGTGAAAACATGCAACCGCTATGGCCTTTTAAGCACAAGGAGAAAAAAAAAAAACAGGAAAGCACTAAAATGAAAATTGGCCTGGTCTTCAAAGAGTTATACTGAAAGCAGACCTGAGCTCCTGATAGCCCTTGCCAGCATTCTGTGATAACAATAGTGATAGTAATGGTGTGTTTAGACAAAGAGATTGATCTGACAGATTTTTGAAGCCAAAGCCAGGAATGGATTTGAGAAGAGAAGAAATCTAAGTCTTTCCTTTGTGACCTGGTCTCTGTTTATAGTCTGTTCCTGGCTTTGGCTTCAAAAATGTGTCAGATTTGTCTGTCTAAACATACCAAAAGACACGAAGCAGCCATTGCAGACAGAATTTTGCTTTAAAGGGGCACTTTCGTTAATTTTTTTTTTTTAACAGGGGTTGTGATTGCAAGCAGTTTTGCAATATACATTTTTTTTATTTTTTCAATCAAGATTATACATATGGCCACTAGGTGTCTCGCTTCACTGTGTATGTGTACAGCTGCTGTGTATTGACATTCAGTAGCAGAGAATGCTGGGGTGTGCTTGCGTTGTATAGTCAGCTTTTTTGTCACACAGCACCAAAACCTGTTCTAAAATTGACAATGACACTTATTCTGCTCTCAGACGCAGTTTTATAGGCCACCTGATATAACCTAAGAGGTGGCTGATAAATTTAACCTTGGAGAGCTATGGATGTTGGCGGATCACTGACGTACAATGAGTCATTTTACGCCAGTGAGTCCCCAACATCCACAACTCTCCTGGGTGAAGTTAACCCAGTGAGTCACCTGTCAGGTGATGATAGAAATGCCCTTGGTGTTGGTGAGGTGCAGTAGAAATCAGCCAACAAGAAGACAAGTTCAACAGCGACTTTACTCAAACGTCAAGTACAACAGGTAAAACTCTTGAGTACCTTCATAGCCGCTGGCCACAGATGGGTCGATAAGTAAATAAATTTGTCTTTCAAATACAAAGCATAAACATGATATGCAGCATATAATTGCAGCATAGGTGAATATTCCCAAATAAAGTGCAATAGGAATGAATATCACAATAAATAGAAACATTTAGCAGTTTTCCTTCCACATACATGGTGTAATGGCCAGGCACTTTTCTTAAAGGTTACATGTGGCCAACATGGCACAACTTAACACTTTGCCCAACTGGACATACTATAGAAAACACAAACCCTAACTGCCCAAAATCGAAGTACCACAGTATACTCTCACTATACCAAAAAAAATCACTGAAAAGAGCATAATGCATGAAAAAATATATAAAATACAACTTTTAACCGTTAGGCGATCCTCACCGCGTTCAGAGCGGGGCCGCGCGGCGGCTGCGCTCTGAACCACCGCGGTCCCGGGTGCCGCTCGTAGCCCGGGACCGCGGGTATTAGCGGGCACGGTCCGATCGCGGTGCCCGCTAATACAGTAATCCGATGCAGCTGTCAAAGTTGACAGCTGCATCCGATTACCGAATGCAGCCTTTCCCTGGTGTCTAGTGGGGAGGATCGGGATCCACACATCTTACCCCTTCCGGGGTTAGCGCCGTAATGGCGCTGGTCCCGGCTCAGCACTCGATTGCTTCCGGCTGCAGCAGCCGGAAGCAATCGATGTGCCTATCTCATCGATCTGTGCTGCATATCTATGCAGCACAGATCTGAATGACAGATCAGTGCACTTATACTAGAAGTCCCCCAGGGAGGCTTCTAGTATAAATGTAAAAGTTAAAATAAAAATGGTGTTATTAGTAAAAAGCCCCCTCCCCTAATAAAAGTTAGAATCACCCCCCTTTTCCCATGTTATAAATAAAAATAAACAAATAAATAAACATGTTTGCTATCGCCGCGTGCGTAATCGCCCGAACTATTAATTAATCACATTCCTGATCTCGCACGGTAAATGGCGTAAGCGCAAAAAAATCCCAAAGTGCAAAATTGCGCATTTTTGGTCGCATCAAATCCAGAAAAATTGTAATAAAAAGCGATCAAAAAGTTGTATATGCGCAATCAAGGTACAGATAGAAAGAACACATCATGATGCAAAAAATGACACCTCACACAGCCCCATAGACCAAAGGATAAAAGCGCTATAAGCATGGGAATAGAGCGATTTTAAGGAACATATATTTGTTAACTGGTTTGAATTTTTTACAGGCCATGAGATACAATTAAAGTTATACATGTTATATATCGTTGTAATCGTAACAACTTGAGGAACATATATAACAAGTCTGTTTCACCCCAGGGTGAACGGCGTAAAAACAAATACCCCCCCCCCCCCCCCCCCCCCCAAATAAAAGAAATGCGTTGAATTTTTTTCTGGTTTCGCAGTGTACTTTATGAAAAAATTCAGCCTGTCATTGCAGAGTACAATTAGTGGCGCAAAAAATAAGGGCTCATGTGGGTTTCTAGGTGAAAAAATGCAAGTGCTATGGCCTTTTAAACACAAGAAGGAAAAAACGAAAACGCAAAAATTTAAATTGGCCCGGTCCTCTAAGGGTTAATGAATCAAGGATAAAATCCTAAATGACATATAAATATATCCCAAATAATAATAAACAGTGCAAATACTAGGAAATAATCAAATCTTACCCCTCCTAGATAATACATGAGAAGATATCATCTGGAGTGAGTGTGAAACATCCATATTCTCATATGGGTACATTTTTTACTATGGGTCCACTGTTGGCACTGGTGCTTTGGACAGCTAAGTAAGCCATTTATGGTATAAAGATGCTTGGGGCAGCCGTTTCCTGGCACTGCCCTAATATGCCCTAGCAATGCTGTCCCTCCCGACCGCTCCCATCCTAATAAGGGAGACCCCGCTACTCTCACCTCTAGGGTCTATAGGTAACCCGATGAAACGGTGGCTGTGTCTCAATGCATTTCCATCCTGTTAGGGAATTAGTCAGGGGATCGTAGTGAAGTTTCAACACCACAAAAGTAAAATGAATGTGAGGGGCTATGTTGCACATACGGTTGCCAACAACATATATGGCATCCCCTAGCGCTGGTCATGTGATTTGGGCTTATAACTACTAAACTCCGCCCTTCAAGGTTGCGGAATCGCGCATGTTGCATAAATTAATTGTCCACCATGTTAGAACCAGAATAGACCAGGATACAAGGAATTATTACTCCTATAATCCCTTGTATCCTGGTTTTCTGTGAATATCAAGATGTGTGACGTCAACCCTATTAGGGTGAGACCTTAAATTAGTCTCCTCAGATATACCTGGGTGCTGCCTAATCAAAAATGTAATGTAACAGCTGTCTGTGAGTGTTAACCAAGACACATGAAAGCAACTTCAGTGATCAAGCTTATCGAATTTATTCGATAAGTTCATTTCATTTCATATCAGTTCATATCTTTACAATCAAGTTAAAAAAAACAGGAGAACTCCGTTTAGCCGCAACAACAAAAAGTTAAAAAAAAAAAAAAAGTCCAAAAAAAGTCTCATCACTGTCCGAGAAACAAAAAAAGTCCAAAAAAGTCCCATCAGCTGTCCCATCACTGCACAGTTGTGTAGAAAAATGTTGGCGACTCATTGGGTATCTTGGTGTCCAAGACCGTGCACCCCAGTGCTGATGTCTGGTCCTTTAATTATGGGCAAGGGCAGTACATGTCTGTTACTGCCCATTGGGTCAACATTCCCCCAACATTCCCCCAGAAGACCACCAGAAAGTTAGCCCATTCTTGCCACTGTCACTTCCCCGGTGCTTTAGGGGGCCAGTTCTGCAAAAGTTCTGCCTCCACCAGCTTGCAACCATCCACTGCTTTGACTGCAGTCCAACCTGCCCCGGTCTTACCAACGATGCCCCGGCGCTCTCAGGCTGTCCTCCATTTTGTGAGCCTGGGTGAACTAAGCAACAGTGGGCAGGAGCTCCTCCAATTACTGCTGCTGGTTCCATTGTCAAATGTCTGTTTTCCACCCTACTGGGTCTAAGGAACTTTGTGTCCTATGTCCAGTGTGTCACGGCCGCGGCGGCGTCCCGCATTCCGGGCCGCCGCCGCGACCGCCTCCTGCCCCATGCAGCAGCCGGTGTCCATAGTCAGGGACCCGGCGCTGCTGTTACTTCGGCCCCGGGGGGCGCCTCACCTCTCCACGTTCCTGTCTGTCGCTGTGCCGGCCGGCGCGCGCGTCCCCGCCTCCTAGGGCGCGCGCGCGCCGGCTGTCTCAGATTTAAAGGGGCAGTCCGCCCCTAATTGGTAGTTGCACTCAATTACTCCCTATAAATCCCAGCATGCCCTGTCCCCTGTGTTGGAGCCTCTACATGCTTCCCATAGCGTTTGGCCCAGCTCCCTGTTGTTCCTGATTCCTGTCCGCTACCTGGTCCCAAGTCCTTGTTCCTGATTCCTATCCGCTACCTGGTCCCAAGTCCTTGTTCCTGATTGCTATCCGCTACCTGGTCCCAAGTCCTTGTTCCTGGTTCCTGCTCCCCTGTCACACCATTGCTCCTGTGTTCAGCCTGTCACCTGCGGTCACGCCTACAGACCTCTGCCAGTACCATCTCCTGCCTACTGCTCCTGCCACGCCTCGCCTGCCGTCACCAGCAACTAAGCCAGGGGTAGCGACCTGGGGGTCGCCTGCCGCAGCAAGTCCATCCCGCCTTGCGGCGGGCTCTGGTGAAAACCAGCGGCCCCTTAGACTCCGCTCCCTGGTGAGGTTAGTGCCATCGCTGGTGACGGTCCAGTGGATCCACTACTCCAGGCGTTACAGTAGGCTCCAACCATGGATCCCGGCGAGGTGCCTGATCTCCGTGACGTCGCCAGAGTGGTCGCTCAACAGGCGCATAAATACAGAAACAGTCGCAGCAGATCCAGCAACTCACTGCCGCCTTACAGCGCACACCACCTCCTGACGCTGTTTCTACACTCCGACTTGCTCTCCCAAGCAAATACTCTGGTGACTCCAAGTTGTGCAGAGGAATCCTGACTCAGTGCACCATGCATATTGAACTTTTAAGTAGTCAGTTTTCCACCGAGCGCTCTAAAGTGGCTTTCATCATCAGCCTATTGGAGGGTAGAGCCCTGGCCTGGGCCACGCCACTGTGGGACCGTGATGATCCTGTTGCTGCCAATCTCCGGGCCTTCCTATTCGAGTTTCGCTCCGTCTTTGAGGAACCTGCCCGTGCTTCTTCAGCCGAGACTGCTCTCCTCAACCTCTCTCAAGGGAGCTCCTCTGTTGGCGATTACGCCATCCAGTTCCGTACCCTGGCGGCTGAATTGGACTGGAATGAAGCCGCTCTAATAACCACCTTCAAGAAGGGCCTATCCAGTCAAGTGAAAGACGTGCTTTCCGCCCGAGACCTACCTACCTCCCTGAACGAACTCATCCTACTGGCCGCCAGAGTTGATACTCGTTTTTCGGAGAGGGAGGAGGAGGTTCGGCATGAACATCTACTAAGCCATTCCCGTCGCCATCCCCAGCTGGCGCCGGTTTTCCAGAATCCTGACTTTCCGATGTCCCAGCCCTCTTCTGAGATTCCCATGCAGGTGGAATGGGCTCACCTGACGCCTGATGAAAGAATCCGTCGTCTGGAGTTGAATCTCTGTCTCTATTGCGGTGGTTCAGATCACTTTCGGCTGAGATGTCCCCTACGTCCTCAAACGTCCGGAAAATGCTCGCACCTAGGTCCGGTGGGACAGGTGTCCCTAGGTGTGAATGCCACCCTTCCAAGTCTGTCTTTGCCAGTTTCCATCCGGACTCCCTCAGGACAAAATCACCAGACTACTGCCTTTCTCGATTCTGGGTCAGCAGGCAGTTTCATTGCGGCAACATTGGTCCAAAGATGGCAGCTACCCGTGACCCGACTAGCCAGGCCCCTGACTATCTCCTCGGTCACGGGCGAAATTCTTACCGACCGTGTGTACTACCAGACCGCACCTTTAGTCCTCCAGGTGGGTCCTTTACATCAGGAAAAGATATCCTTCTACGTCCTGCCCCATTCTTCCCCCGCCGTCCTCCTGGGACTCCCTTGGCTGCAATTACATGCCCCTAAGCTGGACTGGAGAACCGGGGAGATTCTCAGTTGGGGTCAGGACTGTTCCAGCCAGTGTCTCAAGTCACCTCAGACCAAGTACTCTATGGCGTCATCCGACCCCGCCAAGCCTCTATCCGGCCTACCGGCTGAAGACCAAGACTTGGCGGAAGCCTTCTCTGCCGAAGTGTACCCTCTCTCCGTAACCGAGACTGAGGTCATGTCCTCTTACCACCGGGAGAACTTACAGAAGGATCTCATCCACAATCCCACATCTCCTTGCCACGTTATACCTCCGGATCGCCTAGTACCAATCGTCACTTCTACTCTTCGGAAAGTACCCCCCGGAAAGACCCATGTTCACCCTGCGCTTCGAAGAGGTATTTTGAAGTGGGGACATTCCTCATTGGAGGCCGGGCACTCTGGAGTCCGTAAGACCGGCCAACGAATCTCCCGTCACTACTGGTGGTCCAGTCTGTTCCAAGATGTCAAAGACTTTGTGGCTTCCTGTGCCATCTGCAGGCAAGAAAGAGGGGGAGGCCAAAGGGGGGGGGTACTGTCACGGCCGCGGCGGCGTCCCGCGTTCCGGGCCGCCGCCGCGACCGCCTCCTGCCCCATGCAGCAGCCGGTGTCCATAGTCAGGGACCCGGCGCTGCTGTTACTTCGGCCCCGGGGGGCGTCTCACCTCTCCACGTTCCTGTCTGTCGCTGTGCCGGCCGGCGCACGCGTCCCCGCCTCCTAGCGTGCGCCGGCTGTCTCAGATTTAAAGGGGCAGTCCGCCCCTAATTGGTAGTTGCACTCAATCACTCCCTATAAATCCCAGCATGCCCTGTCCCCTGTGTTGGAGCCTCTACATGCTTCCCATAGCGTTTGGCCCAGCTCCCTGTTGTTCCTGATTCCTATCCGCTACCTGGTCCCAAGTCCTTGTTCCTGATTGCTATCCGCTACCTGGTCCCAAGTCCTTGTTCCTGGTTCCTGCTCCCCTGTCACACCATTGCTCCTGTGTTCAGCCTGTCACCTGCGGTCACGCCTACAGACCTCTGCCAGTACCATCTCCTGCCTACTGCTCCTGCCACGCTTCGCCTGCCGTCACCAGCAACCAAGCCAGGGGTAGCGACCTGGGGGTCGCCTGCCGCAGCAAGTCCATCCCGCCTTGCGGCGAGCTCTGGTGAAAACCAGCGGCCCCTTAGACTCCGCTCCCTGGTGAGGTTAGTGCCATCGCTGGTGACGGTCCAGTGGATCCACTACTCCAGGCGTTACAATATCACATTAAAATAGGTATAAAACATGTCCGTATTTTGAATCTAAGGGCCCTATTATATGGCCCAATCTTGAGGAATAAGCAAGCGACAACCTGTCAGGTCAGTAATCGCTTGCTCCTCTTTGCCCTCTTGCTGTCGGCTCATATAATAGTATATTAATAAAAGAACGGGGAAGGGGGAAGCTAGGGAAGGAACTGGTCCAGGGAGCCCATAGGACATAGCACAAAGCGACGCCCAGGATTTTGGTGGTGACGGTCCAGTGGATCCACTACTCCAGGCGTTACACAGTGTAATCACTTACACCTTGGCTAATTTTTTTTCCATATTTTCCTTGTAATAGCAACTGCAACTAAACAAAACTATACCCTATCAGACTCCCACTATTGTAGCTGCAATTATTCAGCCGTTATTGTAAGGTTCGTTTTAGGTTTGGTTCGGCCGAATCCAAAATTCACGAAAGTTCGCCGGATCGAACCGAACCAAACTTTTTAAAAGTTCGCTCATCCCTACTGCTAATCAAGAAAAAATTTGAGGGTCCAGCAAGTTAGAAAACACAAATTCCGTTTTATTTGAAATCCACTGATATGTACAGAAGCCATACTCAAGGCTACCTTCCAAGTGAATGAATCTGGATTAAATATAAGTAAGTGCAGCATGCTGGGACTGCAACACCTGACAAAATCAAAATAATTAATAACCAGAGATGAGCGAACCGGGTTCGGGTTCGAGTCCATCGGAACCCGAACGTTCGGCATTGGATTAGCGGTGGCTGCTGAACTTGGATAAAGCTCTAAGGTTGTCTGGAAAACATGGATACAGCCAATGACTATATCCATGATTTCCACATAGCCTTGGGGCTTTATCCAAGTTCAGCAGCCACGGCTAATCAAATGCCGATACTTCGGGTTCGGATGGACTCGAGCATGGCTCGAGGTTCGCTCATCTCTATTAATAACCCCGTATCATTCAAACACAAATAAATATAAAAACATTTACTTTCTTGGATTAAAACTAACCCTGCCAGATGCAAATACAATATATATATATATATATATATATATATATATAGAGAAGATAAAGATTTGCAAGATGGCACTGTGTAGGCTCAAAGGCTCAGGTGGGTGCACGAACTCAGGTAGCCAGACCCAGGCTTCCAAATCCACAGCAAGTCAAGCGAGGCGGCACTCCAGTATAAAGTGAAGAAAATGATTTTATTCACCCATCAATGTGCAACGTTTCGATCTCTCATTGAGATCTTTTTCAAGCATCAGTATCAGTGTAACAATGGCTGGTTTTTAACATGGAAACCCCTCCCATCGTACATCCCTTCATTAGTGACATCATCATCATTACCATATGTAAATAGTGCATAGCACAGCGTATTATAGTACATTCATTATGTGTGAAGCATCAATTCATATATATATACAACGTGACATAAGTGATTCATAAATGTCCAGTCCTCTTGATCTGCATAATAAAGTTCATAAACCTCAAAATTAATAAATGATCATCCTATGATATAGTCCAATCACATCGCGGTTATGGGAGGAGGCCGTCACTCACCACGTCTTGTTAACAATCAGCTGTTCGCCCCGTGGTCATTCCATGGCGTCGGTGTTTGTACACAATAAGACCACGCATGCGCCGGGTGAACGCAATAGTTATGGGAAGGTCCGAACTACGTCACCAGATTCTTTTGAGCAGAGGAAAACCGCGCATGCGCACAACGTTGTCAAAGCCCACGGACTCCATCTTGAAATAGGTACAGTATGCCCTTAGTGCAAAAGTGAATTAAAGGATGTGCCGGTAACGTGCCGGTACCGCAGACGTCACCATCATGTTCCGGCTGTCACTTAAATGCGGCAGACATGGATAAAGGAGTCCGACAGTTTTTCCTGCTGTATGACCCAGCACCTGCACGGTGTCTCTCAGGGAACAGCTGGACTGGTTGACTCCTGGTCCTGTTGTAGACGCAGACACCTGCATCTAGCCCCCAGGGTCTTCCAACATCTGTATTCAACTCCACCATGGCATGCATACCTCTGACATCACGATCGCTAGTACCGATTCCGTGGAATAGTCCATATGGGTAGTGCGGTTCCAATGCGTTATTCCATCTAGACGTTCGTGGGACCATCCATAAAAAACAAATCAAAAATGCTAAAGGTGAGTGTAGTAAGCCTCCTTCCAAAACCGGTATCTACAAGAAAACCAAAAAATAATTAATATTACAGATACATAGAAGACAGTCTAAATATGAAATATGTGGAATATGTGAAATATAGTACAATATACATAAACTAAATAAAGAAAAAACTGAAACCCTCTCTGCGACAAAAGTGTTAGCACTCTAGAAGGCATAGGGCATGGTCTTACATAAATGCTCTCAGTGAAAAATCCATGTTTAACCCATGGGGATACAAAGAGTTCAAATTCGCAATCCATTGAGCCTCTCTTTTTTTCAATAATTTCTGTCTGTCTCCTCCCCTGCGTGGGGGCGGGATGTGATCAACTATGCAAAATCGCATCTGTTGTACAGTATGTTTACATTCCTTAAAATGTTGTGGCACTGGTAGTTCACACTTCTCAGTTCTTATTGAAGATTTATGGTTATTCAGTCTAGTTTTGCACTCGGTGGTCGTTTCAACCACGTAAATCATAGGGCACGGGCATTGTAACACATATATCACATAGTCCGATTTGCACGTCAGGTGATATCTAATTTTAAACCTCCTCTGGGTGATAGGGTGTATGAAACTATCCCTGCCAGATGCAAATACAATAAATATATATATATAATTACGGTAATGACTTTGCTAATAAAAACTGGAAGTAAATATAATGCATATATAAACAATATACAGTATGCATTATATTTACTTTCAGTTTTTCTTAGTAAAATGATGAAAGTCATTAAAGGGAATCAACCAGCATGATTGTGCTAATACGGTTCCCAGCTGCACAGTATAGCTCTGCTGTGCAGCTCCCCGAAGCTACCAGCTGCGTCCGCGGCGTTAGTTTTACATACAGGAAAAAGGAGTTTGATTCGGCCATGCGATAAAAGGAGAGGGGTGACAACTAGACATCTGGGTGGGGGACATTCTCTTTTTTCCTACTTCTTATTTATGGTCTCTAGAAGGTGATGTTTTTCACTGTAATTTTCCTTCTAGAGAGTTATATTTCTCACAGTCCTATCAGAAGTATCAGTGCTTTTTAACTCATTTTCTCCTTCATTGCTTCAGGAAGGCAGGTGGTTAAAAATGAGATGACATTTCCTGTAGTTACTTTTCCTAGGTTACATAATATAGGCGTGTTTGATTGTTTTAACCTAAGTAATAAAGATATTTTTATTGCCAAACAATCATGACAAGGCAAATTCTGCAAACGTCTTTTCTTCACAACATCACCACCAATTATTACTACAGTAGCAATGCTATAGAACAAAGTTGTGTAATCTCATTTTGTTACTAGTAACTGTACAGTGCTATGTTCCTAGCATTCTCAAACAAGCAAAACAATAAGGGAAGTCATTGAAGTGTTGACATTTTCTGGAATTTCAGGTTTATGTACAAAGGTTATTCTTAGTCACCATATTAACAAGAAATAGAAGACATAATAATACATTCACTTCAACATCATTCAGTACACAAACCTTTTTACATGTATACACCATGTTCCTAATTTTTATGTAATTATGTAAATTAAAATGACAGTAAGTATAATATTCAAGTCATCAACCATTACTGTATAGATTAGAGACAAGCAAACTTTTAAAAGTTTGAATTTGTCAGGGTTCACGCAACTAGAAAAGTTCTGGTTCGGCTGTATCTTAAATGAACGGCACTAAATCAGATAAAGGATTGCAGGCATTTAGCTATTTAAGTCAATCACCAGTAGGTAGGTGGCTGCCGGCACTACCCTTGTTTCCTGTCAGTGAATAGAAGTGTGTCCATGCATTGGAGTGGGTGTGCGTGTAGCAAGGTAATTTGCTTGCAGTAACATCTGACATGCGATGTTTGACAGGTAGTGGGGTGCTCAGGCTCAGATAAACATATAAATATATAGCACAAGTCCAGTAGAAAGCAAATATAGGAAAGCGGCACTCACCACGTTAGATGCTGTTCTTTGTAAATTTTATTGCAGTCTCACAGTGTCAGTCTCTAAAAATCACATATAGGGGCAGGGAGGGAGGCTGAAGCTGATCGCTGAAGACGCTGGCTACAGCCCGCTTCGTCAGGCCATGTCAGGCACAAAAATGGTGCCAGTTCTTTAAAAAGTTCACTGAGGACACACTAAATTTGGCGTGTAGAACGCCATTCATAAATAACATAAATTACTACGATCAATGTGGGAATCAAAACAAAGCAGTGAGCAGACAGATACAGTTGTATCAAAACATGGCAATACACAGCAAGCATGAATCACATTGCAAGCTAATACATTTTCAGAGCTATTTACAGAAATAATGTTACCATAGACTCCTGTTAAGAAGGAAACTTACATCAAAAGTCACAATGTAAATTGGGTCACAAATACCACAGGCCCAAGGCTGGTATGCATAATGCCAAGAATAGCGGGATGCTGGCACCGTGGATGTGCGGCAAGGAAACAAGACAGTCATCATGCGAACCCTGTGCTGGGGTCACTGCAGGGGGGAATTCTTCCCACCACGATCTGTCTTTAGAGCCTGGGCAAGCTGCGTATCCTTAGCAGGGGTACCATGGGTGAGCATGTCTTAATTAATGTATCAAAAGTAGCATACAAGCAAAATAAACTCGGGAAAGGAGATAGTCCAAGAGAAGGAGGAAAGGAAAGTCATTAAGTCAGTGGAGCTGCATGTGCAGACACTCTAGGAATGAACTCAGTTCATTTCTTTCTTCAATCAATCCCAGACCTCCGATGGCATCATTTTTTGGCAATCCATTTAGTGTCTTTTCTCAGGAGAAGCTTGTGTCTATCTCCTGGGATTCACATACCAACTCTTTCTATTCTTGCAAAGAACAGGGCTCCTGTGCCGTGTCCTTATGTGCTCTATAAGATGGTGGCAACCTTGGCCTGTCCTGATAGATCTCAAATGTCCCTAAAACCTTTTTTATGAAGCTGCGGATCATAGAGCCGATATAGAGGAGCCTACATGGGCAAAAGATCATGTATATTAGGAAGTCACTCTTTCAGCACAGAGGTTGTCTGACATCAATCTGTATCCCCGCCCCCCCCCCCCCAATAGTCACATTAGGGCCTTGCTCAATGTATTTGAAGTAATTACAGTGACCGCATTTTTTGTTTCCTTGGGGGGTTCAGGGCTTTTAGCCAGTGCTTTTTAGGGGGGTCTTGGGAGAAGCTGCTGAACGCTATGATGTTGCTTAGAGTCCTACTTTTCCTCAAAGAAATAATGGGTTTATTAGCTGCAATATCACTTATAATAGTGTCTTTTTCCAGGATGTACCAGTTCTTCCTTATCACCTTTTGTATCATTTCAGTTGCTGTTTCTTTCTTTGTTTTTCACTCTTTTTAAAAAGGGTTAGCTCTGTGGGTGTTCTTAACCCTCTCTAGGGCATCGTTTTCAGGAAGTAGCCTCTTTTCAGTAGATTTTCTTTCAGTTCTTTTGCTTTACTGTCACAATCTTCTTTCTTATTGAACTTTTTTAGCCTCAGAAAATAGCCATAGGGCACTGCTGTTTTCACACAGGAGGGATAGTAGCTGTGATGGTGTAGGTAGCTATTTGTAGCTGTGGGGTTTTTGTATCTGTTAGTTGTCAGACCTGTTTCTGTTTTACACACCACTATATCAAGAAACTCCGGAGCAGTCTTGCTGTACTTGCCTGTAAAGAACATGTTGCAGCTATTCTCATTATTAAAATAGGTTACAAACTCATCAAAAATCCTTCTCGTTGCCATCTCAGGCCAAGATATCATTCACATATCTTATGTATTTCTTTATTCTTTTAGCATATTTGTTCCTTGTGCTGTAGATGTATTCTTCTTCAAAGGCCGCCAAGTACATATTAGCAAATGTACAAGAGACTGGAATCCCCATCACAGTACCAGTCTTTTAACCGTACCAGTCTTCCCCAAAGGGGAATGTTATCTCAGCTTCACTCATGAACCTTGTGAAATCCTTACTTTTGTTTGTGGCCTGCAAGAATGCTGCAACTGCTTCAATGCCTTTTTTTGTGGGGTATACTTGTATGCAAGCTCTCCACGTCTATGGTAGCTAGGCTCTAGTTCTCTTCCCAGTGCCCTTCTTTCATTAGTCTCAGGAATTTGGTGGTGTTCTTAAAGTACAAAGGTGTTGCTTCCAGGACTATGTGCAAGACAGGGCTTCTGTGAGGCCTTCGATGGCCGCTATTATGGGCCTTCCAGGTGGGATGGTTAGAGATTTATGCATTTTAGGTGGTAAGTACAATCTAGGGCCCAGGTTTATCAAAGGGTATAAATTTTAGACTGGTGCAAACTGCCCACAGCAACCAATCACAGCTGCTCATTCATTTTACCAGAGCTGAGAGCTCAGCTGTGATTGGTTGCTGTGGGCAGTTTGCACCAGTCTAAAATTTACACCCTTTGATATATCACCCCCTAGATCTTTTGGGATTTTTGATGAGCAATTTCTCTGACATTTTTTGTGAGATCATGTTTTTCTCTGTGTTCTTTTTCAAAAATGATTGTATCTTGCTCTGTATCTCCTGTGTGGGGTCTGTTTCTAATTTCTCCTAGACCATCGTGTTGTTCAGTTGTCTATGTGCTTTGTACTTGTAGTATTCTTTATCCATCACGACTACATTCCCCCCTTATCCGCCTTCTTGATGATGAGGTCAGTGCCTGACTTTGGCTATTTCAATTGCCCTATATGGGTTCAATTAGAGGCTACTTCTAGGTGGGTGAGGGCTTTCATTTCTTTTTGGACAGTACTGCAGAATATGTCTACGCTACTCCCTGTAGGTATCTGTGGATTGAATGTAGATCTATTTCCACCTTTAAAGTTCTGTATCTCCACATCAGATTTGGGTATTCTGTCACTGTTGCTCCTTTCCTTTCCCATGTTTGAAAGAGCCAATATACTCTCTCTTTCTTCTTCTGTGTATTCAGATTGTACACTGAATCCTAGAGGTCCAATTAAGAGTAGTTCTTCTCCTTTTTCGGCTTTTTTCATAGTCTTGCTAGTATTTTGTTTAAGAAATCTGCAAAGATTAATTTATCTCATTTCCTGATATAGGTCAATTTCACACTCTACTGGATCAAACTTCGCTGCGGATCCATGTAGTGTGAAGGTCTATGTAATCCGGCCCCTTTCCCGCCAACTTGCAAACTCCAATGCGGATCCAGTACAAGTGAAGCTACCCTTACTTGGTTATCCTTCTCCTATATCCTTTGCTTTGCTGTCTTTTCTCCCGCCGATTGAATACTGTGTTTTCGTCTATGTCCTTTTTGGCTCTTAGGAACTTATCTTTCTTTCTTTTATCTCCTCCTGTATGGGAACGAGTTTGGAAATGTATTAGCCTGCACTGTGATTCATGCTTGCTGTGTATTATTATGTTTTGATACAACTGTATCTGCAAAACCCCTCCCAAACTGCAGACAAGAGTCGGGCTATCTCTGGAAGAAAGTGGCCATGTTTTTCTAACACTGGATAACCTCTTTTTATACAATGATTTTGACATAAACCTTCCTTATTATGTCTGAATCATCCACAAATTTCTTCACAGTTCGATAATCATTTTTAAAGAAAATCTGTTCTTTCTGTTCAGCCGTTCTCCTGATATGCAGGAGAATAGGATTCTTGCAACATCACTTACCCCGCCCTCTAGCTGCTGATTGACAGGTGACTGTCTATATACAGCATGGATAGATAACTGCCATTTAGCAGCTGGTGGGTGGAGTTTTCTGCTTCTCATCAATAACGAGGGCTACTTATTGTCCATGTTATATAGGAAGATATCTCTAAATCAGCTGCACAGAACAATGTAAGTGATACATCATTCTGTTCAGTTTCTTTGTCACTACTCTTTTCTACCCTTAGATAGGACAGCATAAACCTACTGAAGGAGTCTAAGTTTTTGTAAAATATCTAATATTTTCATACCTTGTCCTAGGCATTGCATTATTTGATGCTTTTTGACAGCAGAGAGATGCTTTTTCTTTCCCATATTGCTAGAAACCTGTGGCAGCTTAACAGGGCTGGATTAAAGGGAGGGCACCTGTGGCAAGTGCTATATGGCCTCCACCAGCCTAAACCCAGAAGCAGGGTTTCAGGTTCAGGCTGATAGATGCCACTGGTAGTTTAGTTAACCCCCAGTGATGTCCCTAGTAGTGCACTGCCATATACTGGTGGTATTATACCTGGCGCACTGCCATATACTGATGGTATTACCCCTAGTACACTGGCATATAATGGTGGTATTATCCCTGATGCATTGGTATGCTGCATATAGTGTCAGTGCACTATCCTTGCAGGAGCCAGGTAACACCGCAGGGAGCCGCATGTGCCAGGATGGCATGCACGTGTCTCACTCACAGGGCCATTAGTGACATTAGCCTTTGTGGTATCCTCCATGTCGGACAGCAAGGAGGATGGCTACATCTTCCTCCTCAACTGCCCCACAGTCATACTGCTGTTGGGCACAGTGGGGACAGCATGCTCTCCTCTGTCTGCAGACTATGGCCTTCCTTTCCTCCTACCTGTCACAAACTGTGAACGGAGGGGTGCTGTCAAATGTTGGCTTGGCGGGGCCTTTTAGTGCACGGCCGCTGCATTGGCGTGGTCTGACAGTCATGGTAGCTAAGCTACTGCGTGTGCCACTCTGGTAGGGCAGGAGCCAGCATGCACAGCATCCTCCTGTGTCTAGCAGCCTCCGCATTCAATGTTATATTGTTTGCAGCGCCCATCAGACAGGCTGCATCGGGAAATCTTGGAGCCAGAACCCCACCCCTGGCCTAGATTTTCTTTTGCATATTAAAGTCAAGTACTAAATCATGTTCTCTTATTCTAATCTGTTACTATTTTCTAATTAAATTTCACTTTTTGTACGTTGTTATGGGGGGGGGCATGCTTTACAAGACTAATGGACATAGACAACAATAGACAATAGAGTCTGTCCCCATGGGATGAATATAAAACATTACTGAGCGCATTCTGTGACCTTTGAAGAGGTTATCACATGGAGCTGCTTTTGTCTCCTTTGTGTACTAGTGTTACATGCTGCTGCAATAATGTAGAGATCACTTTACAGCAGCCTCCTCTTATCCTCTTACCACAGACACAACAGGAAGTCTCTGCTTAAATTTAGCCCTAGTGGTGAAAATGAAAACTGCAAGATTTCAGGATTATTTTAGAATATAGATAGAAAAATAGAGAATTACAAAAATCATCATCAAAAATTATTTTAAAATATTATTTCATTATATTATCATTATCATTGTCTAATGACACATTCTCTTTAAATGCAGTGTGATATATAAGATATTGATTTAAAAGGGGGATAAAATTAAGCATACCTCATTTGCTGATTATTGTTTGTAAGTTATAAAGGTGCCTGTTTTAGCAGCTAAAGAGTCAAACTGGACTACACTGACACCAGATTGTCTCCCTGCGATCTCACTGTAGGGAGACGATTCAGCCATTGGATCACCAATGCAGGTATAAAAGGCCATTTAAATGCCTCTCTGAGTTGTGACAGCAGCATCTAAATGATTAAAATACCCGCTGCATGTTAGCTATTAACAGCAGCCTCCAGCTGCTGATAGCAGCCAAGTATAGACAGGGATCACTCTGTGAGCCTTCTCAATACTAGAGATGAGCGGAACTTTCGGACTTTCGGTCCGAAAGCTGCTCACTCCAGTGCGATGCCTGCGATCCCCGGTGCATAGTTGCGCTCCCGGGAATCTGCGGCCGGGATCTTTCAGGGAATTCAAGATACATTCCCTGGAAATGTATCTTGAATTCCCTGGAAGATCCTGCCCGCAGATTCCCGGGAGCACAGCTATGCACCTGGGATTGCAGGCATCGTAATTGAGCGAAGATGCCGTTGGACCAAAGGTCAGACGGTTCGCTCATCCCTACTCAATACCCCATTAGTGATGCAATGATGGGTATTCCCCTCATTAAGGGATTAAAAATATTTGAGAAGTGACCCTCTTCCTTCTAGTTAACAGGGTGGAAATCACTGAATCAATAGGACCCCTATCTAAAAACAATATCTTAACAACCAGGCCATCAGCTAAAGATTCTGCAAATGAGGGTAAAAAAAGATGGGCCTTGGTTTTAGGAGATCTGACAATTTCCGAAAGTACCACGAACTGGCTGTTGAAAGTAAACCAAAGCCTTCTGGGCCAAAAGGAAGCTATCAAGGAAGCAATCATTGTGGGGGTTAAGGCACATTGCTCTTTGCTTCAAGACTGTGAGAAAACATCTACTTCTGATTAAACATCCCCTGTATTCAGAAAGTAAAATCTGTCCGCCTGCCTGATGTCTTCAGTAGCGAAAAGGTGTCTGCTCCCCATGTTCCATAGGACAGACATCTGCAGTTTAAACACTTAATGATTCAGAACACATCCCCCCGATTCAGAAGCACTCTGTCCAAATAATTGGCTGTAATATTTTCCATCCCCTTGAAGTGGAGGGCTTTAATTGAATTTACTTTGCCTTCTATTGGCCTGAAATAAAGTGGTAGGATTATATTATCTGCCCCACCCCCCTTTTTTTAATTTGCATGGGCTTCTACTGTTAAGTTGTCTGTCAGAATTCCGATATTGTTCCCTATCCATCTGGGAGGAGCTTGAGAGAGCAAAGAAAATTGCTCTTGATAATCTAACATTCTTGGGATCATGACCTTCCAAGTTCGTGAAGTAGAAATGATTCTGCATGAGCCTCCCTACCTCTGTAGTGGTATTACGATAATCGAAATGATGGAATACAAGAGGTAATCATGGCCAATTTCTGGAGGATTTCTCCAGATTTACTTCTAGGCCCAGTTTTGAAAAGATATATACAAGATTACATACTGCGGCACTTCATTTGAAAAGCTTCATCTTGTGTCCAAAACACATATCAGACTGTTTTGTGCCTTGAGAAAGCATTTGATAGTCAGGGATGTCAGGGAGTGTGCATTCCTCTATGTTCTCTTATGTGTTTTTGGATACAATAAAGATGAAGCTTTTAAGGTGAAGTGCTGCGGTATGTAATCTTCTTGTATATACTTTTATGGACCTATGTGTTAAGCTGAGCCTGGGACCAGTAGTGCCGATGAGATAGCTAACTGTTGACCAGTTTTGAAAAGATGTGCTGCATGTTGTGTCAGCTGGATCAATTCCTTCTCTGATTTGCCTACAATCATAAAGTCATCTAGATATATGACTATTATAATATTCTTGTTTACTTGTTTATGTTTACTAATATTTTGGTAAAGGCTCTCGGAGCTAGGGACAGACCGAAGGGAAGGGCCTAGAACTAAAATAGCTCCCTATTTTAACCACTAACCTTAGGAATATCGGGATCAGGGAATAGGCAGTAGCGGATTATAATAGATCCGTTTAAGCAGTAGCCCGGGGCCCATGGCCACCCAAAAAGGCTTTTACTTTCAGTAGAGTTTTGTCTCCTGGCTACAGTTCTGCCATGATTTGCAAAAAATTGCAAATTTTTACAGCAATTTTGCACAAATCAGGGCATCATGACATTATCTATCCTGTACTTGTCACGGCCGCGGCGGCGTCCCGTGTTCCAGGCCGCCGCCGCGACCTCCTCCTGCCCCATGCAGCCGCCGGGGTCCTTGTGCAGGGACCCGGCGCTGCTGCTAGTTCGGCCCCTGGGGGCGCCTCACCTCTCCTCCGCTCCTGTCTCCGTCTGTGCCGGCTGGCGCGCGCGTCCCCGCCTCCTAGGGCGCGCGCGCGCCGGCTGTCTCAGATTTAAAGGGTCAGTCCGCCCTTAATTGGTTAGTTGCACCAATCACTCCCTATAAATCCCAGCATGCCCTGTCCCTTGTGTTGGAGCCTCTACATGCTTCCCATAGCGTTTGGCCCAGCCCCCTGTTGTTCCTGATTCTATCCGCTGCCTGGTCCCAAGTCCTTGTTCCTGATTCCTATCCGCTACCTGGTCCCTAGTCCTTGTTCCTGGTTCCTGCTCCCTTGTCACTCCATTGCTCCTGTGTTCAGCCTGTCACCTGCGGTTACGCCTACAGACCTCTGCCAGCACCATCTCCTGCCACGCCTCGCCTGCCGTCACTAGCAACCAAGCCAGGGGTAGCGACCTGGGGGTCGCCTGCCGCAGCAAGTCCATCCCGCCTTGCGGCGGGCTCTGGTGAGAACCAGCGGCCCCTTAGACTCCGCCCCCTGGTGAGGTTAGTGCCATCGCTGGTGACGGTCCAGTGGATCCACTACTCCAGGCGTTACAGTACTATAAACATCACGCTAGTGCTGCCATAGTTACAGGGGGCTAGGGGCACAGGCTGAGTGAACAGCCCGGGGCCTATGGTAAAGTTAATCCGCCCCGGGAATAGGCATTGATTTCTGGGAATAGGCATCATGCAGATCCAGAACAGAGCTTGAAAAGGGTCAGGACAGTGGACAGGACTGACTCCATCCAGAATTTCTCAGAAAGAAGGTGCTGGTTGAACCCTGAACCCCTTTCAGAGTCTAGAACTGATATTACCACTCTCAACTGGAATAGTGACTCAACCTCTGACTCCAGTGCTGTCTTTTTGAATTTGAGTGATCCGTAACACAAACCTGCACACCAAAATGCACAGGGCATTGGACCCCAAACACATGATCCAGAGTCTGCTGCCCCATGCACCTAGGACTGGAGGAAAGGGAGAAAAGGAAAGGTGGTGGGTAACCAGGGGTCCACTTTACTGCAGCAGACCCCCTGGAGACTTAGTGTACTATTTCACAGGCCGAGCAGGGCCCGATCAATGATGTAAACGAGCGGCGATCTGCTAGATCGCCGCTCGTTTACTGGGCCTATTCCACGGCCCGATGATCGTTGAGCGAGGGCTGCAGGGACATCGTTACCGATGTCCTGGCAGCATACATTACCTGTCAGGTCTTCTGATCCGCTCCGACTTCCTCCCCGGGTCCCGCGCGCTCTAGCTTCAGAATGGCCTGTCAGCTGACCGGCCACTCAGCCAATCACAGGCCGCGGGGGTCCTGGCCTGCGTTTGGCTGAGCGCTCCGTCAGCTGACAATCCATTCTGAAGATAGAGCGCGAGGGACCCGGGGAGAAAGATAGAGCGGAAGAGAAGACCTGACAGGTAATGTATGATGCTGCTGCTGCTTCTCATATCATCGGTCGCCCGCCGTGCAGCGCTATTCAACCGTAGCGATGCGCGGTGGGGGAACGATGATTTTAGGTCTGGCCCTAAATGAACGATCAGCCGATGACACGATCATCGGCTGATCGTTCTCTCTATTTCACCGAGCGATAATCGGCCCGATTCGGCGGATTATCGTTACTGTGGAATAGGGCCCTTAGATGCCACTTAGGTAATTAGCTGAAAGAGAGACGAGGGGTGCCTTCTGGTGCAGCATCATCCAATTCGCTTCTAGTGTCCTCTCAAAGTGCAACACATACGCTCACCTTGGGAGGTTATCCAAACACAATAATACTAGAAGCCTTGACATGAGGTGTCACTGCTGCTTACCAAGGACCGACCCCCCCAATAATACTGAAAATTTAGCCAGGACCAACCAGTAAGCAGTTCCTTCCAAGAGCAGTAAGCACCTGGGATAGACAACTACAGTATTTGTGCAAAAAACACGCCTATACCACTGAAGGAGCAGATGGAACTAGAATGCTATAGGCAAAAAAAATATATATATATTTTATTGTGGGCAACGTGTTTCAGCTCAACAATACAGTAGAGCCTTCCTCAACATGCTATTACAACCTTTACATACCATTAACAGCAATCGAATCTCATGACCACTTCCGCGTCCAAACATAAATATATACAGTAAATGAATCAATCGCATAATCATATAAATAAACATACTCGAATGAACATAATCATAGAAACCAACAGCATTATATCATGTTTGTTACCCAAAAGATTATCCATAATGAAAAATAACCATTGCATCACACGGCACGGGGGAGGCCTCTGAGATGTAGATTTGCCTTTTGCATATAGTTAGTAAACCAAGAGTTGGAGCATTACCCCCTTTTTTGCAGGTTATCATATTTGGTACTTGCGCCATATATGACGTCCACTGGAGCTTGCGTGGAACATCTAGTTGGCAGAAGCTAGGAACTCTGTAGGTACAGAGACAAGATTGGATAACTAATAGTTTTTTTTTTTAACCTCTCTCTTTTTATTTTATGTCTAACATACCAAAACAGGTGACAATGTACAGAGGATATAAAGTCATGGGAGTGGAGTCACTCGCAAGTAATAAACTGGTTGAAAGTGATAGTTACATTGTCAAGTAAATGACAAAACCAAGGGGAATGCGGTAAAACTGGTATACAAGCAGAAGCTTGAGGGATAGCAAAGGTGAGCATGAGCTCCAAGCGGTCAGCCTTCCAAAGCCAGACAGGAAAGAGACCTTCAAACAGGAGGTGGAAAAAGCAAATAGGTAGGTAGGCAGGCTAATCCCTGCTGCCAGTCAACATCCTAAAAATTATGAAAGGGGAGTTTGAAGAGCACGGTGGCTCAGTGGTTAGCACTGTAGCCTTGCAGTGCTGGAGTCCTGGGTTCAAATCCCACCAAGGGCAACATCTGCAAAGAGTTTGTATGTTCTCTCCGTATTTGTGTGTTTGTGTTTCCTCTGGGTACTCTGGTTTCCTCCCACACCCAAAAACATACAGATAGGTGAAGCGCTGCGGAATCTGTGTGCGCTATACAAATAAAAACATTATTATTAAAAACATTTGAGGAGACCTTGAAATTGAGCAGGGAGAGGATGGCCTAGAAGGGGGTGAAGTGGACACAGGCAACCATGCAAGATAGCACCAAGACTCCACGTCTCCAGGAAAGCATCATGCATCCTGCTTGACCAACTGGAGAGCTCTTCAAAGCAACACAATTGATTTACCTTCCCAACCCACTCCAAAAGAGAAGAGAGTGAGGTGTGTTTCCACTTGAGGGGAATGAGGGACTAAGCAGCTGCTTGCAAGTAAGTCACCAAATTGGTTTTAGATGGCTTATACAGAGCAGAGGACCTGGATAGAGCAATCAAGTCAAGGGACAGCGTAACTACCATATTTTCCTGGGTATAAGACCACTTTTTAACCTCAAAAAATCTGCACATGTCGGGGGTCGTCTTATCCACCGAGAATGGTCGAGCTAAAAACGGCTGCACCCGCAACATATGCAGTGACAGCTATATAAAAAATAAAATTAAATTCACCTGTCACCTGTTCCCGACAGCCGCACGTCTCCCCTCATGTTCCCGTGGCAGGCAGCGTGGTGGAGAGACACTGTCTGCACCAGAGGTCCCCGAAGCTCTCCCGAGCAGCCGAGCGTCTCAACGGCTCAGCTGCCTGGAGAGCTTTGGGGACTTCCAGCACCTCTGCCATACTCCCGAAGCTCTCCTGGCAGCCGAACCTCTCCGATGAGATGGTCGGCTGCCCTGGAGAGCTTCAGGTACCTCCGGCGCTGGCAGTGCTTCTCCATCGCGCTGCCTGCACTGGGAACATGGAGACGCGTGGCTGCCAGAAACGGGTAACAGGTGAGTTCATTGGGTGTTTTATTAGTTTCGGTGGGGACCCTGCAGCAAGGGGTAGTCAGGCGGTGGGTTGGTTCCTGCCTCCCACTTCAGTTAACCCCTGCCTGACTGCAGAAGGGCTCCAGCTGGTAAACCTGCTGTGGTCAGGCAGGGGTTAACATTTTCCAGCAAATAAGACGAACCCCTGAAAATCTTCTTAAAAGTCAGGGTTCGTCTTATACGCCGAAAAATACAGTAATAGGTTTTTGCCATGTGAATAGGTTGAACACTGAAAGTTTTTATTTTTAGGAGAGCAATCTTTATCAGGTTGTTTTTAATGAAGTCCAAGGGCTTATTTGGGTCTGTAGGTAAAAAATGCAAGCGCTGTGGTCTTGACACAAGGAAGTAAAAACAAAAATTGGCTTAATCCTTAAAGTGTTAAATGTTATAATGATGTACTGTTGCGGTGTGAGGGCTTGTTGAGCTGAAACACGTTGTCCACAATAAAATATTTTTTAATGTTTATCTACTTACTACCTTCTAGTACCATCTGTTTCTGCAGTGGTATTAGGGCGTTTTCTGCAAATAATTGCTCATCACCTGCACTTACAACTCTTGGAGGAAATCACTTACCGTATTTTACGGCGTATAAGGTGACTGGGCATATAAAACAACCCCTGACTCTCAAGAAGATTGTCAGAGGTTCGCCTTAGATGCCGGAAAATGTTAACCCCTGCCTGACTGCAGCAGGGTTTACAAGCTAAAGCCCTGCTGCAGTCAGGCAGGGATTAACTGCAGTTAAAGGGCTCGGCTGCCAGGAGAGGTTCGGTAGAATGACAAGACTTCGGAGACTTCAGGAGCCTCTGTCATTCTCCCAAAAGCTCTTCTGGCAGGTAAGCGTCTCCGAGGAGATGCTCAGCTGCCCTGGAGAGCTTCGGTGACCTCCGGCGCAGGCAGTGTGATACAGGACAAGAGACGCGCGGCTGTCAGAAACAGGTCACAAGTGGGTTAACTTTTTTTTTTAATAGTGGTCTCCCCATATAGTTGGGATGCTGCCATTTTTTAGCTCCCCCACCGACCATACCCGGCGTATAAGATGAACCCCGACTTCTGAGAAGATTTTTCGGGGTTAAAAAGTAGTCTTATATGGTGCGTTCACACCTACAGGATCTGCAGCTGATTTTCTGCAGCAGATTTCATTTAAATAACTGAACACAGCATCAAATCTGCTGCAGATCCTGTAGGTGTGAACGCACCCATACGCCGGAAAATACACTGCCAGTTGGTCCTGGCAGGATTGTCAGTATTTCTTAGAAAACTAAATGTCCCTTTGAGTAGCTTTCTGGACCAGGCTCTTTCAGTCTGTACTTTATCCCGATACATAGAAGGTGCGAGGTTTTATGCCGACCATCTCCTGTCTTGACAGAAGGAGGTGGACGCTTGGACGCTGCTGTATGGGCTGTCATAGGGTGATTGGGAAAATTACATTGTTATAAATACAGTGCATTATAGTTTGTGATTGGAAAGACAACACTAAAATATTGTATAGTTTGTTTAATGAAAACATTTAACAAGGAAAATACCAAAACAGGATATTAGGAAAATACTGCACTCTAACCAAAAAGAAAAAAGCTGTATGCAAGAAATTAGAACCCATTACCCGAAAGTAACATGATCAACACATCTTTACTAATTTACACATGAATAAATGACCAGCGTATCACCAAAACATGAAATAAAAAAAAAATTATGGAAGGGTCCTAGGAAAAGATGAGCGCATTGCTTCATTTCTATCTGCATTCTGCTCATCAGGCTGTGGGCTTTGAAGTCTACTCCGCTCCTGGGAATCCTGCTCCTGCTGGGAATCGCTTCATTCCTACTGTAGATTCGCTAGTCCCAGGTAATGGAAACCAACCCCACTCACTGGGTAATGCATTTATATATTCACAAGTCCCTTCACAATCAAATGTATGAGAGTATCCAATGTAGCTCGAACAAGAACATCATCTCCTGACAAAGCTACATGGATGGAGAGATACGCATGGGGCGTCTTTCTGTCACTGGCTTGTTCAATGTGACACTACTTCCTCGCAGCTCCACTGCACACACTTTTTTGTTTTTAGAGTTTCTAATGTTTTGGGGATATTCTGTGATTATGTTTGAGCCATGAATGCTCTGGTGTTTTATGTATTCATTCATGTCTATATCTATCAAGATATGTTTATCATGTTACTATTAGAAAGTGTGTTCTAATTTGTGGCATACGCCTTTTTTTTTCTTCTTTTGCCATCACTGATATTTTGAATGATATTAGTTTCAATTAGTGCTGCCCACTTCTTTTGCGTTTTTTGTCTGTGGCCGAGTGCAGTGCAACAATAAGTAGAGTAGTCACAACTATTCTTATTCCTGTTATGTTTTAATCACAAGTTTAAACTGTGTTTCCAACTTAAAGGGGTACTCCTAGTGGGAGCTTTTTTAATATATGCCCGGGGATAGGTCATTTGAAAATAATAAAAAGCATTTAGCTCCCATGGCACCACCGGTATTTTACCGATCCGTCTTACTGTTTGGCCGCTTCCAGGTTCTGAGGCTGTTATGTTGCAGGCCAGCCAAGCCAATCCGCAGCTGCAGCAGTATCCCATCTCAGCCACCAATTGGCTCGCAGGCCTGTAACTCCTCGGACCCAGGACCCAGAAGCAGCTAAACAGCGAGACTAATCAGTAGGATACCGGGGGTGCCACAGCAGCCGGAAACGTGCTTGCACTTTATTATTTTCATACAACCCATCCTCCGGCATATATTAGAAAATGCTCCCTCCCAGAGTAGAATGACAAGATTTTTCACCACACTGCCTAAATCTATTTAATTATTTTATAGGTTCAATACTTTATCCTGTAAAATAAAACCATGCGAAAAAGAGAAGTTGAAACCAGAAAAGGAGCATATTTAAAGCTGGTCGAACAGTTGTGAAATGAAGACAGCCACATTCTCCTATATAAAAAGTCATAGATCCATAAATCAGACATCAAAATGTTGTGTAACAAATCAGGTTGGCCAGGTAAATAAAAAGGGGTTTGCCAGCTTTCAACAAATAGTTCTTAACCTAGAGTTCCTGTTAGAGTACATAGTAAGGAGCTGTTCGGATAAGTATGAGCAGATCCTATACATGTGAACACATGGAATCAGAGTAGAAAGCACTGACAAAACAAAATCATGACTGGCACTTCTAGAATGCAAATTAGTTTAATGCATAAGCAACTTTTTTTTTTTTTTACACAACCTCACTATCAGAGACAGTCATTGAACATTATAAACCAACCAACATTACTAAGGGGGAATTTACACGTTCTGCAATTACTGTCCCTACAAGGATTATGGACTACAGACAGGAATTTAGAACTCCTGGCATCAAGGTCTGAAAGTTTAAACTTTAATCCTACTATACAGACACAGCCATATGGCTATGTTAGTATATAGCGCAATAATGCAAGATATCGTTGGGAGTTCCGAAGTCTGTTCCATAGCACCTGTAATTGCGGACCGTGCACTGAATTTGTAAAATGACCCCTAAGGCTGCCAGTGACCACAATGCTTTTAAGAGGAGGTAGATGCTGTCTCAGCAAGAAAAGTTTACAGAAGTGACCGCAGGAAAAACAGGAAATAAAGATATGGAGGTTCAACTCTTAAGGCAAATAACAGTGTCTCCATGCAATAGATCTTATATTTCTTCATTTGGGCATCCACTTCTTGACCTTAGTCTCAAGCTCACACTGATCAGCACCACACATTTCATCAACCTGTAGGGTTAAAGATGTATAATTATATAAAGGTCAACAGACTGGAAACATTGGGCTCCAATAGAGACAACAGTACATAATTTCAACAGTTATACATTTGCTACTTAAACTAGTTCAAGACAAAACATTTTCCCCTGTTTACAAGGGAATGCAAGTGACACCCCCTCCCAAGCTCAGAACCATGATGCCATATGTTTTGCTGCAGTCCCCTGGTTTGCAATAGAGGTGTGAACACTTCTTTTCAGTGATTTTAGTGTAGGTGCCTTCTTTGTAGACTAGAAGCTGGGTTGTAGCTGTGCCTCTCAGCCACTAGAGGGTCTGGGGAAGCCTACATAAAGCCTAATTTGGGACACCTAAAGGATGCCTTCACACATATAATCGCAGCGGATTTCATGCTGCGAGTTTGCAGCCAAATCCGCTGCGATTTCCCTCCTGTAACTTTCAATAGGATTACATACTCGCAGCGTAATTTTCATCCCGCTGCGAGTATGTAAGTGGCAGCCCCCTTAACCCCCAGCGGCCCGGTGCATACATTACTGGTCCGCACTCCAGCTTGTTCTGTGGCTCCTGGCATCTGGACGTCCTGCTTAGCCAATCAGGGCCCTATCCCAGCAGGGTACTTCAGTGCAATCTTTTCTTTTCAAATCAACTGGTGCCAGAAAGTGCCAGAGATTTGTAATTTACTTCTATTTATAATCTCCAGTTTGCCACTACTTCTACTTATCAGGTGCTGCATGTTCTGCAGGAAGTGGTGTATTCTTTCCAGTCAGACACAGTGCTCTCTGCTGCTGCTCTGTCCATAGCAATAGAAAATCTCTGTAGAAACCCTCTCCTGCTGTGGACAATTCCTGTCACAGACAGAGGTGGCAGCAGAGTGCACCATTTCACACTAAATAAGTACACCACTTCCTAAATCTAGTCTGATATGGTGCACTCTGCTGCCACCTCTGTCTGTGACAGGAATTGTCCACAGCAGGAGAGGGTTTCTACAGAGATTTTCTATTGCTATTGACAGAGCAGCAGCAGTGAGCACTATGTCAGACTAGATTAAGTACACCACTTCGTGCAGGGCATACAAATCTATATAAATTCCTGACATCAGCTGATTTTAAAAGTAAAAAAAAAAAAATAATATTATATATATATATATATATACACACACACTGGGGTATCCTTTTTCAAGGGGTAACTTAATATAGTGCTGCCCTTATATAAAACATCAAACATCTTATTCTTTCCTAACCACCCTGCTGATGTAACCATTTCCAAGATTAACTTGTCACAGGAGTGACAGCCTGCTCGACAAATCACTGGCTTAGAGTATGTTCACATCTCGTTTTTGGCCCTGTCGGGCTACATGTCAGGAATCAGTGAAAAAAAGGATGCTGACTTGCAGCCCGTTGTGCGGCCGACAGCCACATTGACTTGAATGAGCAGGACGGAGTCATTATGTGACTATGTTCTGCTCATTTGCCGGACGTACACTGCTTTTGCACAGGACTCAAAAGTGTGGTCAACCATACTTTTGAGTCCTGCACAAAGGCAGTGTACGTCTGGCAAATGAGCAGAACGTAGTCACATAATGACTCCGTCCTGCTCATTCAAGTCGATGTGGCCGTCGGCCGCACGCCAGCATACTTTTTTCACTGATTCCTGATGTGTAGCCCAACGTGGGGCCAAAAACGAGACGTGAACATACCCTTAGACGGGACAGCGCTGCGTTCATCGTTAAGCTGAGGGGGCTTGCCACTGCCAAGGCAAGTTAGTCTTAGATGTGGGAGCTGTGACCCTGGGGGGACCTGGAGCTATCACAAAAAGACACTGGGGGAGCGCAGACAGGTAAGAATAAGATGGACTTTTTATATAGTGCTGCCCTTAAATAAAACATAACAACTAAGTGCCCCTTTAATTAATTTACATATTTTTTTATATTTTTTTTCTGTGATACAAACTTTGTCTCTTAACACCTATAGCAACCAATCAGAGCTCACCAGGGCTCATTTAAATGAGCAGAGCTGCGATTGGTTACTATTAGAGATGAGCGAACCTCGAGCATGCTCGAGTCGATCCGAACTTTCGGCATTTGATTAACGGTGGCTGCTGAACTTGGATAAAGCCCTAAGGCTATGTGGAAATCATGGATATAGTCATTGGCTGTATCCATGTTTTCCAGACAACCTTACAGCTTTATCCAAGTTCAGCAGCCGCCACTAATCGAATGCCGAACGTTCGGGTTCGGATCGACTCGAACCCGGTTCGCTCATCTCTAGTTACTATGGGCAAAAAAAAAAAAAAAAAAAAAATCTTAGAAACTTATAGAGAAAGTGTTTTTGATCCAATAATAAACATAATGCAAAGAAAATTACTTCAAAAGATAATATCCATAGCCATAAACCATAACCCTATTTTAAACTGTTAGGACATACCTTATTTCCACCCTTATAGAAGAAAAATGTTGGCATGGCTCTTATACCACATTCACCAGCTATCTCCTGCAGAAACAGGAAAAAAAATGATATATGTGCATCTCAAACAAATACATAGAGCTTGCCATTCACTGCAGAATGACACATGATGTTTATATTGAAAACAAAACAGCATCATTTCAGGGCGGAGGGGCAGGGGCAATGTAGGATTACAGCATAGTGTCATCTGTGATGAACTATACTAACATGATGGTGATCTGCATAAACAGCTTAGGTATATTAATAGGTCATTCCCACTTGGTTTTGCTGCAATAAAATAAATCCCTCTAAAACAAATACTTTTTTCTCTTCCCTTTTTCTAGAAAATATTTGGAGAAAAAAAATAAATAAAATCAAAGCATATTTGATATCACCAAAATTGTTACAACCTGAACAACGTTATTATATTATTCATCCCGCACAGTAAGTGTGTTAAAGATTAAAATAGAAAAAAAAAAAAAAAAAAAAACACACTATGGGGAAGATTAAAAAAGAAAAGTGGTCATAGGGGGGTGATTTATCAAAGGGTGTAAAATTTTGACTGGTGCAAATTGGCCACAGCAACCAATCACAGCTCAACTTTCATTTTACTAGAGCTGGAAGTTGAGCTGTGATTGGTTGCTGTGGGCAGTTTGCAACAGTTTAAATTTTACACCCTTTGATAAATCTCCCCCTATGACACCACAATTTTTTTTAATCTGGCCCCCAATTATATTCCTTGAATTTGTATAAGAAAGAAAAAATAATATTGTTATATTAACATTATAATATTAACAATATAATTTCAAAAATATCAATAATTTTACATCAGGATTCAGAGTAAAGCTGGGTTCAAACTGCGCAATTTGTTTTTGCAAAAACAGATGCATGTGTGTGCATCTCTTTTGATCCATTTATCCACTATAAAAAAAGAAAATGAAGTATAAATCAACCACTTTTTTTTTCCAGAATGGAAGTCAATGGAGAAACAGATGCACACAAATGCTTCAGTTTTTTGCAAAAACAGATAAAAAAAAAAAAAAAAAAAAAGACTACAAAAACATAGTATAAACCCAGCCTTACACAAAATATTATCTAATGGTGTAGCCCAGGGGTTCCAAAACTTTTCACACAGGGGGCCAGTCCACTGTCCCTATGACCGTCGGAGCGCTGGACTATAAAAAACAAACAAAAAAAACCCCCACTATAATCAAATCCCAATACAAAATGACCCCCCCCCCCCCCAAAAAAAAGTAAAAGCATCCCTCTTTCTTTCCACCCCTCACCCAGCCCCCATGCATCCCCTCAACCAGCCCCCTTACTCCCCCCTTCACACCCTCAACCATTTCCTCACAGTTCATGCCGGAGACCTTACCCATATCTCATGCACAGGCATAGAACCAGTTGGCTACACGGCTAGAGGCGGCAATAGGGAAAGTATGCGGCTCAGCCTTGAAGCCTTTTGGATATTCACATTGGGAACAAGGCGTCCTACAGGTTTAAATCATAGATATGATGTTCCAATACTGATATCATGTCTTGTTCTTGCTATATTTGGATGTATCTCTTGTATTTGTGTTCCTAACATTGTAATTTTCTACACACCATTGTGTGCGTTTTTTGTATTTTTCACGTGATTTTATTTGCAATAGCGGTGGAGCAGCGCACAGTATGTTACCTATTGCAAACAATAACATCATTATGGGACGGACCCAACCTCACAAAAAACACTATATAACCATGTATTATTTTATCTTATGTCATGCTATGATTAAGACAGTCCATCCGAACCCGATCATTCGGCATTTGATTAGTGGCGGTTGCTGAACTTGGATAAAGCTCTAAGGTTGTCTGAAAAACATGGATACAGCCAATGACTATATCCATGTTTTCTACATAGCCTTAGGGCTTTATCCAACTTCAGCAGCCCCAGCTAATCAAATGCCGAACGATCGGATTCGTATGGACTCAAGCATGCTCCAGGTTCGCTCATCTCTAATCATGATCGAAACGCATCAGTTTGACTTGGATTGTATGCGAAGCCAAATTAAGAAACTGCCAACTAAGGCTAGGTTCACACTGCGTTTTTGCAAACCTTTTTTTTCACCTGTTTTTTTTTGCAAAAAACGGATAAGAAACAGATGAAAAAAAAATGGATGCATTTGTGTGCATCCATTTTTCCATAGACTTCCATTGTTTTTAAAAAAAAAAACGATCAAATGTTTTTTTTTACGGACACAAAAGTAGTGTCAGCTACGTCCGTCAAAAAAAAAAAAACGGATCAGTTTAGTTTTTTGCAAAAAAAAGGATAAAAAAAAAAGGATGCATTTGTGTGCATCTGTTTTTTCCATTGACTTCCATTGAAAAAACGGATTGCAAAAACCCAGTGTAAATCTAGCCTTAACAGAGTTGCAGGAACTTCCTTCTACCTATATTAACGGTGAACTAACACTATCTGTGCACCGGGTGGAGCATATTTAGACAGGTGCAGATTCAAAGGGAAAAAATAAATAAATAAAACACACACAAACAAACAAACAAACAAAAAAAGCATCCAGAACACAATCTAAGAGGTGGAAATGCAACCCACACCATCTCTCTTGTGTATAGGGTGATGTAATATAGAGCTGGATATAGATAGAAATAGTATTAGGATTGACTTCTAGTGCTTTGAATGACCTACTCCAACAGCTATGTGTGCGCGCGCACGCGCACACACACACACACACACACACACACGTTGTGGGGGGGGGGGCATAGCTGTATCTTACCGATGCCTCATCCACATCAACCTTGTATAACAGAACTCCAGGGTAGGTAGCAGCAAGGGACTAGAAAATAAAAACAAAATGGTATGAGTAATGGTGAAAACAAAAAAAAAAAATAGCTTTTAATCCAAGATTACCTTACAAGACCACATAACAGTTGGCTGAGACATACTATTTCAACTGTTTTGCTCAACTAACAAGAACATTTGTTTTTAGATAGCAGTACAGTCATTTACAGATCTGAAGAAGCCTGGTTACTAGAGATGCTTCTAGGTAATGAAGCCCAACAACTGACTCCAATAGTATAGTAATAAGATAACAATACAACTAAAGTGCATGAAAAGGGATTGTGGAGGAGATTTTGTTAGTGACATAATTCTATAATTCATATGTAATCTGGTGACAAACCACATGTTCAGCACTGTTTACCATTTTATGCACCTGTGTATAAAGGGTCTTTTACAAGGGCTTATTATTGTCCAGGAGCATTGGTAGAAATGTTTCTGTGGCCGACAATTGGTCGGTATAAAAAGTACAAAAGTTAAAATAAAAAAAAAATAAAAAAAATAAAAAAACTTACGTTCCAGCCATGGCTGGTTCCACCACATGAAGAAGCGTCGTTAATAGTTGTACATTCTGGCTTCATACAACATACTTCAAACTGATATAAATAATACATTATGTATATTGATGGCACCCAGTACAGGTATATGCACACTATGGAATCCGCTGCCCTATGGAATCACCCACAACAGATTCCGCAGCTCACCCCTGCCCGCAATTCCATCTGTGCCATAGACTCCATTCTATGGTCGGGCGGATTCCGCCATCCATCTAAAGAATGAACCTGTTCATTCAATGGTCGGGTAGATTCTGCCATCCATCCAAAGAATGGAGTCTATGGCACGGGCAGAAAGGCTCGCGGGGTGAGCTGTGGAATCTGACGCAGGTGATCCGCGCATATTTTGTAGAGTCCACATACCCCACTAGTTCAAAAGGTAATAGGGGAAGTGCTCAAAGTGAATCTGTCACCTGCAATTTGGAGTTCTAAACTGTTGACACTTAAATTATTTTATTCCTTGGTGCAAAGTATCAATCTTATCCTAATCCTTATCTTATCCTGATATTTAATGTAAAGTACCAGGAAATACAGCCATCATTACCTCTTCATAATGATGAATCATCTTCATGATTCCATAATAATGCTCCACTAATTGATATGGAAAAATATTTATAAAGTAATTTTATAAGTAGACTGAATATTTCACGAAGCCAGTATGTTGATTGCTCTGTGTCATTTCTAATTTGCATCTTTGCTGTAAAGTGCTGTGCGACCAGCTGGAGATTCCATCATCTGTGCCAGGGCTCATAGATCAGAGTCCACAATGTGGCACTCCTTTCTATTAACTCTCAATATAATAATAGTGTATTTGCAAGCCAGACTAGACAAGTGTTCTAAACTTACCTCATAGAAAGGAGCTATACGTTGGCATGGTCCACACCATGATGCGGTAAAATCAACAACTATAAGTTTATCTCCACCACTTTGAATAATGGCAGTAAATTCAGGCTGTTAAAAAAAAAGAATCTACAGTCAGAGACATAACAGGCTTTAAGAGAAACACATTATAGGACAGACTGTTAGAGAATGCGTCGCCTAGATTTACCATTTTGCCTGAGGTGTTTTTAACAGCATTTAATAAAATGCTTTATGGCAAGCCTCATGGACACAACAAACATCTCCAAAGCCTATTTTTTGTATGGGACATGTTTGTAAGCATGCTCTGTGCTGGAAGGGGAGTCCGAGATGTTACCTGCCACTGTAACACTGTACAGATATAGAGGGGACAACAGATTTTTTTTTTTTAACACAAAAATACTGTGCCATTACAGGTACTGCAATGATAAAAATTGTGTGTGTGTGTGTGTGTGTGTACACATTCGCTTTGAACATTTTCTGACGACACATTCTCTTCAAAGACATCAACGGAAAAAGTGCTTGCTATGATATATCAGTTTTCATCTTTGCCAATAGAGCAAAGTTTGTTTTTTTTCCCCCTACACTAAATAAAAAAATAAAAAAAAAACATATACATTTTCTTCCAAAAAAACAAATATCTTTTTTTAAGTGAATGTACCATCAGGTTCTTTTATATAAATAGATCGGCACGGGGTGCCAAGTCTTTTTTTTTTTTTTTTTTTGAGCCACAGCCCGTTTCCTGCCCACGGTGCTGGTCTATTCCCGAGCACTGTCCTGTCCCTGAGCACTGGAGGCCGGTGTGCCGGCCCCCAATGTGACGAAACTCCCTCCTCTTTTTGACGCAGCTACATTAATTCTAATGGAGTGGCGACATAGAAGGGAGGGGCCTGCCTCCAGTGCTCAGGAATACACCATCACAGCGTGCAGGAAATGAGCCGCGGTTAAAGAAAAGATCACAGCACCAGCATGCTGGCGCAATCAATTTAAGAAAATAGCAATGTACCTGATGGTACGTTCACCTAAGATCGTTCCCTGTTTCCCCCCATCAATAGATGAATAGATTGTTGTTACCACCACCATTCATTTTACCATAAAAGCTAATTTGTAACGCAATGAAGGACAGCTGGATGGCAATGAAATTACTGCAATAAAGTGATGCAGTAACGCAATGAAATTACACGTGTGAACACAGCCTGAATGTTAGAGCCCTAATACACAGGGTGATCATCTGCCGCACAGAACAACATTGCCCTGGGTAATAGCGCCAGCGGTCAGCCAACAAATGAGACGATTACATTGTAACCTGTCAAACTGTGCGGCCAATGACCATCAGCATGCCATCTCTCTAATGCTTGCCATCAGCATGCCACCTCTGGGCCAGCTCTCTATCCATCAGCATGCCATCTCTCTAATGCTTGCCATCAGCATGCCACCTCTGGGCCAGCTCTCTATCCATCAGCATGCCATCTCTGGGCCGGCTCTCTAACCATCAGCATGCCACCTCTGGGCCAGCTCTCTATCCATCAGCATGCCACCTCTGGGCCAGCTCTCTATCCATCAGCATGCCACCTCTCTATCCATCAGCATGCCATCTCTGGGCCAGCTCTCTAATGCTCGCCATCAGCATGCCATCTCTGGGCCAGCTCTCTAATGTTTACCATCTCTGGGCTAGCTCTCTAATGCTCACCATCAGCATGCCACCTCTGGTCCAGCTCTCTAACCATCAGCATGCCATCTCTGGGCCAGCTCTCTAACCATCAGCATGTCATCTTTGGTTCAGCTCTCTAACCATCAGCATGCCATCTCTGGGCCAGCTCTCTAACCATCAGCATGCCATCTCTGGTTCAGCTCTCTAACCATCAGCATGTCATCTTTGGTTCAGCTCTCTAACCATCAGCATGCCATCTCTGGGCCAGCTCTCTAACCATCAGCATGCCATCTCTGGTTCAGCTCTCTAACCATCAGCATGTCATCTTTGGTTCAGCTCTCTAACCATCAGCATGCCATCTCTGGGCCGGCTCTCTAACCATCAGCATGCCATCTCTGGTTCAGCTCTCTAACCATCAGCATGTCATCTTTGGTTCAGCTCTCTAACCATCAGCATGCCATCTCTGGGCCAGCTCTCTATCCATCAGTATGCCACCTCTCTAACGCTCGCCATCAGCATGCCATCTCTGGGCCAGCTCTCTATCCATCAGCATGCCATCTCTGGGCCGGCTCTCTATCCATCAGCATGCCATTTCTGGGCCAGCTCTCTATCCATCAGCATGCCATCTCTGGGCCAGCTCTCTATCCATCAGCATGCCATCTCTGGGCCACCTCTCTATCCATCAGCATGCCACCTCTGGGCCAGCTCTCTATCCATCAGCATGCCACCTCTCTATCCATCAGCATGCCACCTCTGGGCCAGCTCTCTATCCATCAGCATGCCATCTCTGGGCTGGCTCTCTATCCATCAGCATGCCATCTCTGGGCTGGCTCTCTATCCATCAGCATGCCATCTCTGGGCCGGCTCTCTATCCATCAGCATGCCATCTCTCTATCCATCAGCATGCCATCTCTGGGCCAGCTCTCTAACCATCAGCATGCCACCTCTCTATCCATCAGCATGCCATCTCTGGGCCGGCTCTCTATCCATCAGCATGCCACCTCTCTATCCATCAGCATGCCACCTCTGGGCCGGCTCTCTAACCATCAGCATGCCACCTCTCTATCCATCAGCATGCCATCTCTGGGCCGGCTCTCTATCCATCAGCATGCCACCTCTCTATCCATCAGCATGCCATCTCTGGGCCGGCTCTCTATCCATCAGCATGCCACCTCTCTATCCATCAGCATGCCACCTCTGCACTAATACATCAGCTTGGGGAGAAGGTGTGGAGGCTGGATAAGGCAGGGAAGGGGAACCTGCAGCCCCTGTAGCTGTGGCAGACTACACTTCCCATCAGGCCGGGCTTCCTGTGCTCAGGCAGGATGGTACCTGTAGTTCTGCATCAGCAGGAGGGCCGCAGGTCCCCCTCTCCTTCCTCTCCCTGTGTAGGCACCGAACCACCAATGACTGAGCGCCAGAGAGGGAGCCAGGAAGGGCACAGGAGGCCTACACACTGCACTGAGGCACCGCATGACAGTATAGGCCACGCCCGCTGACTGCTGCAGGACACACAGGAGGGTCGGGGAGCCCGGGCTGTACCAGCTAGTGCCATAGCGCGACAGTGCCGGAGAGCAGGCTGTGCCGCATAACAGGCAGCTGCCAATAGCTCAGACACTACAGCCACACTGTGCACACTATACCCTCATCTATGGAAGGGCCGGTATTCCCCCTAATACATCCCTCATTCAGGAGACTCCTGATTCTTCTCCCCGGCGGGTAAGGAGGATGACCACAGCACCCCCACCCCACCCCGACATAGTCCCTGCAGTTACCGGATACATAATGGCACTTACCAGGGATTCCACGTAATGCACCATGACGTTGGCTGTAGGGGTTGAAGTGCTGCAGGTACCGCTCTGACCTGCTGACTACATATACAGAAAAGGGCTGGGCGGGACAGTGAGAAGATGGACGCCCCCTAGGGGAGAGCCCGGCCATGACACGTCTCCTGGGCTGTCACGTGACTGGAAGGGTAGAGGTGGAGGCTAGGATGTAGTTGCCAGAGGAAGGCGTATAGGACCTGTGATGACGTCATGCCCTTGTGACCAGCTTCTTGTGTGGACGGAGCTATTCTTACTCATATTACTATGCAGTCAGTCACGGTGAACTTGTTAGAGAATTATGCCGTGCCCCTGGGCTGTTTCTGAGGTGTTTCTTTTACCAAGGTTTCTGTGCAGTGGAATGTGATCCACAGGAAGTAACCACACTCAGGCTGTACTGTTATGCAATGTTCTGCAGTGACTGGGGGCTGGCTGTACTGTAATGCAATAATCTGCAGTGACTGGGGGCTGGCCAGTGGCGGAGTAAATGACCACCCCGTCAATCCGCCCAAACCACCCACATTATAATCCGCTACTGCCCCCCCCCCACGCTGTCCCCAATAAACACTGCCTGCCTCCCCTCCCTGCTGGCCCCAATAAACACATACCTCCCAACTTTGGCTGAGAGGAAAGAGGGACATGGACACGCCCCTAGCCCCACCCAAAGACACGCCCCTAACCCCAAAACACGCCCCTAAATCGGTCATAAACGCAACGTTTTAGCGAGTCGATCGCCATTTTCATGCTTCAAAATGGTGATTGACTCACCGAAACCTCGCGTTTGTAGATGATAGATAGATAAATGATTGATTGATTGATTGATAGATAGGAGATAGATAGGAGATAGATAGATAGATAGATAGATAGGAGATAGATAGATAGATAGATAGATAGATAGATAGATAGATAGATAGATAGATAATAAATAGATAGATAGATTAGGAGATAGATAGATAGATAGATAGATAGATAGATAGGAGATAGATAGATAGATAGATAGATAGATAGATAATAAATAGATAGATAGATTAGGAGATAGATAGATAGATAGATAGATAGATAGATAGATAGATAGGAGATAGATAGATAGATAATAGATAGATAGAAGATAGATAGATAGATAGATAGATAGATAGATAGATAGATAAAATAGGAAAACGGAGCAGCACTTCAGACTTCAAAAGAATAACAGGTGCCAGCGGATCCTGGTCAGGACCAAAGACCGGTGTATATAATGGAGGAAAATCCACAGCACTCCTTGGTAAATTTCAAAAAAGGTGCGGTTTATTCAAAAGACTTGTGCAGCATACAAACGCGACGTTTCAGCGGCTACTGCCGCTATCTTCAAGCGTGCCCAGTAAAACACATGTGAGTTATTTATATCCAAACTTCATTCTGTGATTGGTTAACATTTAAATTATACATTCATTACAGCTGTGATTAAGGATCACGAGGGTTGCTCCAGGCATCCCCAGTGATTTACATACATCAGGTGATTCTTGCTTATCATGTGACCATTTGTGCATAGTGTCCATTCTGTGTCCGTGATAAGATCGCTTGAAATTTCATATAGGCAAATAGCCGTATTTAAGAGAAAGTTCCTTAATATTACAAAATAGTAAATAATTAGGATGAAGAATCACACCATAGAGACATCGGGAGTAGCAGGAAGCGTTGTCTGAAAATGGAGTCATGTGACTTCTGGCACCCCGTCTGATGTTACTAGGCAACATGACGCTTGTTGCTCACCTGGGAATAGCACGTCACTGCGGTACACCACAAAGCCGGAATATGGCCACAGCACCAGTGTGAACTGATGCCTGCACGAGTCTTCCACTTGTACCACTCGGACGAGTAGTTCCGCGGCGCTCGTTGTTCGGCCAAGTCTCCGGAGGACCTCTCCAGGTCCAACACGTAGTTTAGCAATACCGCTCAGTGTGAATCCCTCATTGTGGTATAGCACGTCATGTCTCCAGGGGCCGATGGTGAAATCATAAAATATAGTCATCTCCCATTCTCCTGGTGGGTTCTCCATCCTGTTAGATTTCAGAGTCTGCGAATAAATTTAGAAAAGGTAAGTACATTTTATACTGTGTTTCACAATTATTTACAGTTTCTACCAAGATAAGTCAATCTGGGCAAGTGGTGAGCAAGGCTACCTAAACATAGAGCTGTTAACCTTGTACTCAATGTTGAGTCCAATTTCACTTAACGCTTTTAATTTAAAAATCCACTGTAATTCTCGTTTTTTTCAGAACACTCACTCTATCACCACCATATTTTAATGGCGGTACTCTGTCAATTACCATTACTTTGAGGTCCTTTTCAGAATGCCTTGCTTCCGTACAGTGTTTAGACAATGGCAGGTCCAATTTCTGTTTACGGACTGAATATCGATGTTGTCCAAATCTGGTGCGTAAATCATATGTAGTCTCACCTACGTATATCTTTTTGCAGGGACACCATATCACATAGATGATCCAATCTGATTGGCAAGTTAGATAATGCCTTATCTTGTATTTTTCTTGTGTGCCTGGATGGATGAAATGCGTCCCTTTAACCAAATATTTACAAGTGACACAATTTGGACATGAGTAACAGCCTCTTTTTTGTACAGACAAAAATGTTTGGGTGTCAGTTTTTCTAATAGATATGTCTGTTTTGACAAGTCTGTCTCGTAGATTTGTATTTCTCCTGTAAGAAAGTAGGGGAGGGAGTTGGAGTTCAGGAATCTTAGGAAAAGAATCACGTAATATATACCAGTACTTGTGTATACTCCTGCCTATCTTAGCAGATGTTGGTGTATACGTGCTCACAAATGGTATTCTTTTCAGTTTGTCTTTCTGGGTACTCTTCTGCAACAATGTGTCTCTTTTAATATTAGATATTTTATCCTGACATTTATGTAATAGAGTCCTTGGATATCCTCTACTAGTGAACTCATTTCTCATGGTATTAAATGCGGTATGTAGTTGTTTGTCACTATCTATAATGCGGCGGGCCCGCAGCATTTGACTATATGGCAATGAATTTATCATCTGTCTGGGGTGACAGCTTGTATAATGGAGGGTATTATTACAGTCTGTGGGCTTTCTAAAAATGTCTGTACATAATCTGTTGTCAATCAATGTCACTTTAACATCCAGATAGTGAATTTCACTATTGGAATATGTGCCCGTGAATTTGATAGTATTGTCTATTGTATTCAGGAACTCAATGAATGTACAAAGTTCACTCTCCCCACCAGTCCAAATAAGGAACACGTCGTCTATGAAACGCCACCAGGTCAGAACATGCTGAAACTGGTGGCTTCCATAGACGAAGTGCTCCTCCAAAAAGGTGACAACCAGATTAGCGTACGTGGGCGCTACGTTAGCGCCCATCGCCACACCCCTTTGCTGTAAAAATAACTCATTATTGAACATGAAATAATTATTTGTTAGGACCATCTCCAGCAATTGCATAAGAAAATCACAATCTTTAGCAGATACCGACAAAGAAGGTAAACTCGCTGTAATTGCGGTAAGCCCCATGTCTTGTTGTATAGATGTATAGAGGCTGACAATGTCCAAAGTTACTAGTAATGAACCAGGCGGTACGGTCAAATTTTTGATGTTGTTAAGAAAATGTGTGGTGTCACGTAAGTATGATTTAGATTCGTATACCAAAGGTCTAAGGACTTTGTCTAAGAAAATAGAGACATTACTCAGAACTGACCCCCGTCCAGATACAATTGGACGGCCGGGTGGGTTCTCTTTGTCTTTGTGGATCTTTGGAAGAAAGTACATAAGAGGTGTTTTAGGATGTTGTACCACTAAGAATTCTGCAATTTTATCATCAATGATTTGTTGTGTCAAACCCTCCTGAATTATTTTGTCCAATTTTTTCTGGATCAAAAATTTTGGGTCATTAGTCAGTGGTCGGTATACATCTCTATCATTCAATTGTCGGTATGCCTCTGTCAAATATTTTTCCCGATCCATGACCACGATCGAGCCCCCTTTATCAGCGGGCTTAATCACTAGATCGTGGTCATGGATCAGGGATTGCATAGTTTGGATGTCCGTTGTAGTCATGTTCGGGTGTAGTATATCAATACTGGCATCATTAGTCCGTAATACAGTCATGTCTTGTTTTATCAAGTTGTGAAATGTCTGTAAAGCAACAGGTGTCACTGAAGGGGTAAATTCACTGGTTAACCTCAATCCCAGACTTTTTAAATCAAATGTAACATTATCCTTAGGGTTACTAGATGGTGTTACAGGTATACCAGAAAAATAAATTTTCAAATTAATCCCTCTGATAAATCTGATTAAATCAAGGTCCAGTTCAAACCAATCAGGTTTTTGACTTGGACAAAAATTTAACCCTTTATGTAACAGTTGCATATGGTTATCTGACAAATGAACAGATGAAATATTTACCACATTTTTTTGCGAGTGGTCATTTTCGGCGTACTCGATTTGCTGTTGCTTCTGGTATATTTTTCCTTTTCTCCCTCTTTGCCTCTTCCTTCCCCCTCTCCGGGTTTTGCGGGTGCTCGTGATCGAGCCCCTAAAAAAGAATCACTGTCATTGCTGGTAGTATGTTTTTCTGTAGTGTCTTCTTTCTTTCTGGAGACTCTTTTGTTGTTACTATTTTTGTCCACTTGGTCAGTCCATAAATATACTCGGCCGCGTTGGTAGTCTAAGGCATCTCTGTACCATTTATGTTTCTTTTCTTCTTGTAATTCTTGCCGGAACTTATCAAGAAAATTATGTTGCTTGGTTTTAACCTTGATTAACTCTTCAGCTGTTAATATTGATTTAAGGGAATCATCAACCTCCGCAAGTTTTTCTTTAATGTCTCTGAGATGTTTTTGTAGTACATCTATGTGAAGAAGTATAACTTCAAAAGCGTATTTATCTGAGATAATTTCAAATCTCCGTCTAAAGTCCATATCTTCCAACAACATAGTGGGCTTTAACCTGGAACGCATTCCACGTGGAATTCTTTTCTCTCTATAGTATTTCGCCAGAGTACTGATGTGCAATTGGATAGTTACCATACGTTTAGAAAGGTTTTCATAATTGCGTTGGACATCAATCGGAGCAGGTACGTCCAGGTACACAGCTTGATCTTCCACCTCTCCCATAATACGACTTTCCTCGGTGGTAGAAAAGGTAAACGGGTATGCTGCCATAGCTGAAGTCGGTATATCAGTAACAACTGAATCCAAATTTTCTTCCATGTTTTGCAGAGTGCCAGCTACCAAGTCACTGTAGCTAAAATAGGAAAACGGAGCAGCACTTCAGACTTCAAAAGAATAACAGGTGCCAGCGGATCCTGGTCAGGACCAAAGACCGGTGTATATAATGGAGGAAAATCCACAGCACTCCTTGGTAAATTTCAAAAAAGGTGCGGTTTATTCAAAAGACTTGTGCAGCATACAAACGCGACGTTTCAGCGGCTACTGCCGCTATCTTCAAGCGTGCCCAGTAAAACACATGTGAGTTATTTATATCCAAACTTCATTCTGTGATTGGTTAACATTTAAATTATACATTCATTACAGCTGTGATTAAGGATCACGAGGGTTGCTCCAGGCATCCCCAGTGATTTACATACATCAGGTGATTCTTGCTTATCATGTGACCATTTGTGCATAGTGTCCATTCTGTGTCCGTGATAAGATCGCTTGAAATTTCATATAGGCAAATAGCCGTATTTAAGAGAAAGTTCCTTAATATTACAAAATAGTAAATAATTAGGATGCGTTAAGTGAAATTGGACTCAACATTGAGTACAAGGTTAACAGCTCTATGTTTAGGTAGCCTTGCTCACCACTTGCCCAGATTGACTTATCTTGGTAGAAACTGTAAATAATTGTGAAACACAGTATAAAATGTACTTACCTTTTCTAAATTTATTCGCAGACTCTGAAATCTAACAGGATGGAGAACCCACCAGGAGAATGGGAGATGACTATATTTTATGATTTCACCATCGGCCCCTGGAGACATGACGTGCTATACCACAATGAGGGATTCACACTGAGCGGTATTGCTAAACTACGTGTTGGACCTGGAGAGGTCCTCCGGAGACTTGGCCGAACAACGAGCGCCGCGGAACTACTCGTCCGAGTGGTACAAGTGGAAGACTCGTGCAGGCATCAGTTCACACTGGTGCTGTGGCCATATTCCGGCTTTGTGGTGTACCGCAGTGACGTGCTATTCCCAGGTGAGCAACAAGCGTCATGTTGCCTAGTAACATCAGACGGGGTGCCAGAAGTCACATGACTCCATTTTCAGACAACGCTTCCTGCTACTCCCGATGTCTCTATGGTGTGATTCTTCATCCTTATTATTTACTATTTTGTAATATTAAGGAACTTTCTCTTAAATACGGCTATTTGCCTATATGAAATTTCAAGCGATCTTATCACGGACACAGAATGGACACTATGCACAAATGGTCACATGATAAGCAAGAATCACCTGATGTATGTAAATCACTGGGGATGCCTGGAGCAACCCTCGTGATCCTTAATCACAGCTGTAATGAATGTATAATTTAAATGTTAACCAATCACAGAATGAAGTTTGGATATAAATAACTCACATGTGTTTTACTGGGCACGCTTGAAGATAGCGGCAGTAGCCGCTGAAACGTCGCGTTTGTATGCTGCACAAGTCTTTTGAATAAACCGCACCTTTTTTGAAATTTACCAAGGAGTGCTGTGGATTTTCCTCCATTATATACACCGGTCTTTGGTCCTGACCAGGATCCGCTGGCACCTGTTATTCTTTTGAAGTCTGAAGTGCTGCTCCGTTTTCCTATTTTAGCTACAGTGACTTGGTAGCTGGCACTCTGCAAAACATGGAAGAAAATTTGGATTCAGTTGTTACTGATATACCGACTTCAGCTATGGCAGCATACCCGTTTACCTTTTCTACCACCGAGGAAAGTCGTATTATGGGAGAGGTGGAAGATCAAGCTGTGTACCTGGACGTACCTGCTCCGATTGATGTCCAACGCAATTATGAAAACCTTTCTAAACGTATGGTAACTATCCAATTGCACATCAGTACTCTGGCGAAATACTATAGAGAGAAAAGAATTCCACGTGGAATGCGTTCCAGGTTAAAGCCCACTATGTTGTTGGAAGATATGGACTTTAGACGGAGATTTGAAATTATCTCAGATAAATACGCTTTTGAAGTTATACTTCTTCACATAGATGTACTACAAAAACATCTCAGAGACATTAAAGAAAAACTTGCGGAGGTTGATGATTCCCTTAAATCAATATTAACAGCTGAAGAGTTAATCAAGGTTAAAACCAAGCAACATAATTTTCTTGATAAGTTCCGGCAAGAATTACAAGAAGAAAAGAAACATAAATGGTACAGAGATGCCTTAGACTACCAACGCGGCCGAGTATATTTATGGACTGACCAAGTGGACAAAAATAGTAACAACAAAAGAGTCTCCAGAAAGAAAGAAGACACTACAGAAAAACATACTACCAGCAATGACAGTGATTCTTTTTTAGGGGCTCGATCACGAGCACCCGCAAAACCCGGAGAGGGGGAAGGAAGAGGCAAAGAGGGAGAAAAGGAAAAATATACCAGAAGCAACAGCAAATCGAGTACGCCGAAAATGACCACTCGCAAAAAAATGTGGTAAATATTTCATCTGTTCATTTGTCAGATAACCATATGCAACTGTTACATAAAGGGTTAAATTTTTGTCCAAGTCAAAAACCTGATTGGTTTGAACTGGACCTTGATTTAATCAGATTTATCAGAGGGATTAATTTGAAAATTTATTTTTCTGGTATACCTGTAACACCATCTAGTAACCCTAAGGATAATGTTACATTTGATTTAAAAAGTCTGGGATTGAGGTTAACCAGTGAATTTACCCCTTCAGTGACACCTGTTGCTTTACAGACATTTCACAACTTGATAAAACAAGACATGACTGTATTACGGACTAATGATGCCAGTATTGATATACTACACCCGAACATGACTACAACGGACATCCAAACTATGCAATCCCTGATCCATGACCACGATCTAGTGATTAAGCCCGCTGATAAAGGGGGCTCGATCGTGGTCATGGATCGGGAAAAATATTTGACAGAGGCATACCGACAATTGAATGATAGAGATGTATACCGACCACTGACTAATGACCCAAAATTTTTGATCCAGAAAAAATTGGACAAAATAATTCAGGAGGGTTTGACACAACAAATCATTGATGATAAAATTGCAGAATTCTTAGTGGTACAACATCCTAAAACACCTCTTATGTACTTTCTTCCAAAGATCCACAAAGACAAAGAGAACCCACCCGGCCGTCCAATTGTATCTGGACGGGGGTCAGTTCTGAGTAATGTCTCTATTTTCTTAGACAAAGTCCTTAGACCTTTGGTATACGAATCTAAATCATACTTACGTGACACCACACATTTTCTTAACAACATCAAAAATTTGACCATACCGCCTGGTTCATTACTAGTAACTTTGGACATTGTCAGCCTCTATACATCTATACAACAAGACATGGGGCTTACCGCAATTACAGCGAGTTTACCTTCTTTGTCGGTATCTGCTAAAGATTGTGATTTTCTTATGCAATTGCTGGAGATGGTCCTAACAAATAATTATTTCATGTTCAATAATGAGTTATTTTTACAGCAAAGGGGTGTGGCGATGGGCGCTAACGTAGCGCCCACGTACGCTAATCTGGTTGTCACCTTTTTGGAGGAGCACTTCGTCTATGGAAGCCACCAGTTTCAGCATGTTCTGACCTGGTGGCGTTTCATAGACGACGTGTTCCTTATTTGGACTGGTGGGGAGAGTGAACTTTGTACATTCATTGAGTTCCTGAATACAATAGACAATACTATCAAATTCACGGGCACATATTCCAATAGTGAAATTCACTATCTGGATGTTAAAGTGACATTGATTGACAACAGATTATGTACAGACATTTTTAGAAAGCCCACAGACTGTAATAATACCCTCCATTATACAAGCTGTCACCCCAGACAGATGATAAATTCATTGCCATATAGTCAAATGCTGCGGGCCCGCCGCATTATAGATAGTGACAAACAACTACATACCGCATTGAATACCATGACAAATGAGTTCACTAGTAGAGGATATCCAAGGACTCTATTACATAAATGTCAGGATAAAATATCTAATATTAAAAGAGACACATTGTTGCAGAAGAGTACCCAGAAAGACAAACTGAAAAGAATACCATTTGTGAGCACGTATACACCAACATCTGCTAAGATAGGCAGGAGTATACACAAGTACTGGTATATATTACGTGATTCTTTTCCTAAGATTCCTGAACTCCAACTCCCTCCCCTACTTTCTTACAGGAGAAATACAAATCTACGAGACAGACTTGTCAAAACAGACATATCTATTAGAAAAACTGACACCCAAACATTTTTGTCTGTACAAAAAAGAGGCTGTTACTCATGTCCAAATTGTGTCACTTGTAAATATTTGGTTAAAGGGACGCATTTCATCCATCCAGGCACACAAGAAAAATACAAGATAAGGCATTATCTAACTTGCCAATCAGATTGGATCATCTATGTGATATGGTGTCCCTGCAAAAAGATATACGTAGGTGAGACTACATATGATTTACGCACCAGATTTGGACAACATCGATATTCAGTCCGTAAACAGAAATTGGACCTGCCATTGTCTAAACACTGTACGGAAGCAGGGCATTCTGAAAAGGACCTCAAAGTAATGGTAATTGACAGAGTACCGCCATTAAAATATGGTGGTGATAGAGTGAGTGTTCTGAAAAAACGAGAATTACAGTGGATTTTTAAATTAAAAGCGTTAAGTGAAATTGGACTCAACATTGAGTACAAGGTTAACAGCTCTATGTTTAGGTAGCCTTGCTCACCACTTGCCCAGATTGACTTATCTTGGTAGAAACTGTAAATAATTGTGAAACACAGTATAAAATGTACTTACCTTTTCTAAATTTATTCGCAGACTCTGAAATCTAACAGGATGGAGAACCCACCAGGAGAATGGGAGATGACTATATTTTATGATTTCACCATCGGCCCCTGGAGACATGACGTGCTATACCACAATGAGGGATTCACACTGAGCGGTATTGCTAAACTACGTGTTGGACCTGGAGAGGTCCTCCGGAGACTTGGCCGAACAACGAGCGCCGCGGAACTACTCGTCCGAGTGGTACAAGTGGAAGACTCGTGCAGGCATCAGTTCACACTGGTGCTGTGGCCATATTCCGGCTTTGTGGTGTACCGCAGTGACGTGCTATTCCCAGGTGAGCAACAAGCGTCATGTTGCCTAGTAACATCAGACGGGGTGCCAGAAGTCACATGACTCCATTTTCAGACAACGCTTCCTGCTACTCCCGATGTCTCTATGGTGTGATTCTTCATCCTAATTATTTACTATTTTGTAATATTAAGGAACTTTCTCTTAAATACGGCTATTTGCCTATATGAAATTTCAAGCGATCTTATCACGGACACAGAATGGACACTATGCACAAATGGTCACATGATAAGCAAGAATCACCTGATGTATGTAAATCACTGGGGATGCCTGGAGCAACCCTCGTGATCCTTAATCACAGCTGTAATGAATGTATAATTTAAATGTTAACCAATCACAGAATGAAGTTTGGATATAAATAACTCACATGTGTTTTACTGGGCACGCTTGAAGATAGCGGCAGTAGCCGCTGAAACGTCGCGTTTGTATGCTGCACAAGTCTTTTGAATAAACCGCACCTTTTTTGAAATTTACCAAGGAGTGCTGTGGATTTTCCTCCATTAGATAGATAGATAGATAGATAGATAGGAGATAGATAGATAGATAGATAGATAGAAGATAGATAGATAGATAGATAGATAGATAGATAGATAGATTGGGAGATAGATAGATAGATAGGAGATAGATAGATAGATAGATAGATAGATAGATAGATAGATAGATAGATAGATAGATAGAAGATAGATAGGAGATAGATAGATAGATAGATAGATAGATAGATAGATAGATAGATAGATAGATAGGAGATAGATAGATAGATAGATAGATAGATAGATAGGAGATAGATAGATAGATAGATAGATAGATAGATAGATAGATAGATAGATAGATAGATAGATGTGTACCAAAAAAAATAAAAAAGGATACTCACATGGCAGCACAGCAGTGTATTTCTCCCCAGTAGTGGCTACTTGCACACCTCACACACAGCTCCCAGCCCCCGCAGCTCCTATCTCCAGTCCCGCGGCCCCTGCACTCTCTTCTCTCCTGTCTGTCCCAGACATGTGACGTCATCAGCAGCGAGAAGAAGATAAGCAGGGGAGAAGATAAGCAGGGGAGAAGATAAGCAGGTGAGAAGATAAGCAGGGGAGAAGATGAATGCCAGTGCCGCGGGGCTGGAGATAAGAGCTTCGGGGGCTGGGCGGTATGTGAGCTGCCTGCTCAGGGCTCTGAAAGGGACAGAGAATGTGACCTGTCAGCGGCCACTGACTGATACTGAAGGCCGCAGCTGCTGAGTGTCAGATGGCCCTCAGTGTCAGTCAGTGTGTGGCAGCAGCGGCACCCCCCCCCCCCCCCCTCTCCTGCTTGTAACCCCTACCCCTGGTCACTGCTGATCACTCTGCTGTGTGACTGCACCGCCTCCCCCCTCCGTCCCCGGCCGGAATGCATAGCAGTCAGACAGCAGAGAGATGAAGACCCCCTCCCCCAGCACTCCCATGATGAACACCTCCCCCCACCATCCCTCGTTTGATTAAAAATAAGAATAAGCACATACTCACTCAGGTTCTGTGCTTCAGCCGGCTCCAGCGTCTCCTTCTTCTCTCTGCTCTGCCAGTGACGTCACTCCCCTGCTCCGCGCGGGAACGCAGGGGATGAGAGAGACCTCTAGTGACCGGAGGCAGAATGCAGCTTCCGGCCACTAGAGGGAGCAGTGCACAGCCCGAATCTGCTCATCAGGCGCTCTCGCAATTAAAGGGCCAGGTACGTTTTGGGAAGCGGGACACTTGGGGCCCGTTCCGGGACAGCGGGACTTGACCCCGAAATCGGGACTGTCCCGCTAGATCCGGGACAGTTGGGAGGTATGTAAACATAATGTTTGGTCCCTTGCTGCTACCTCCAGTAAGCATTGTCCACCCCACCTCCGCTGCCCCCAATAAACATATTGCCACTTGTTCACCCGCTGTTGCCCCCAATAAACATATTGCCACCTGGTTTCCTGCTGTTGCCCCCCCAAGGTCACAGCTGCACAGAGCTTGTCAGGAGAGAAGAGGGCTGATCTTATAGGGTAGATCACAGGGTCACAGCAGCACAGAGGATGTCAGGAGAGGAGGGTGCTGATCTTATAGGGGAGGTCACAGCAGCACAGAGGATGTCAGGAGAGGAGGGTGCTAATCCTATAGGAGAGGTCCCAGCAGCACAGAGGATGTCAGGAGAGGAGGGTGCTGATCTTATAGGGGAGGTCACAGGGTAGATGGTCCCCCTCTAACCCCCTCATAGATGGTCCCCCTCTTCCCTCTCCCCCCCTTATAGATGGCCCCCTCTTTCCCCTCCTGTGCACAGCAGATAACACACACACACAAAAAAACATAACTCACCTGCCATCCATTCCCCCGTCGAGCCTCTCGCCTCCTGGTCTGTTCCCGGCTGATGTGCGGCTGCCGGGGGTGTTCCGTCCTATCCCCAGCAGCATGCGCATCAGAGAGCTCCCCGTGCGCCGAAAGTCACAGCCACAGGCGCACGGGGAGCCCTCTGATGCGCGCAAGGATAGGGGATAGGGAGCTGGTGACTGTACCCGAAGTATACAACAGTACAGTGCTTGGCTGCCTCCAGTATTCCCACAGACTAGTAGTATACAACAGTACAGTGCTTGGCTGCCCCCAGTATTCCCACAGACTAGTAGTATACAACATTACAGTGCTTGGCTGCCTCCAGTATTCCCACAGAATAGCAGTATACAACAGTACAGTGCTTGGCTGCCTCCAATATTACCACAGACTAGTAGTATACAACAGTTCAGTGCTTAGCTGCCTCCAGTATTACCACAGACTAGTAGTATACAACAGTACAGTGCTTGGCTGCCTCCAGTATTCCCACAGATTAGTAGTATACAACAGTACAGTGCTTGGCTCTCCAGTATTACCACAGACTAGTAGTATACAAGAGTACAGTGGTTGGCCGCCTCCAGTATTCCCACAGACTAGTAGTATATAACAGTACAGTGCTTGGTTGTTTCCACAGACTAGTAGTATACAACAGTACAGTGCTTGGCTGCCTACAGTATTACCACAGACTAGTAGTATACAACAGTACAGTGCTTGGCTGCCTCCAGTATTCCCATAGAGGTAGTATACAACAGTACAGTGCTTGGCTGCCTCCAGTATTACCACAGACTAGTAGTATACAACAGTACAGTGCTTGGCTGCCTCCAGTATTCCCACAGACTAGTAGTATACAACGGTACAGCGCTTGGCTGCCTCCAGTATTACCACAGATTAGTAGTATACAACAGTGCAGTGCTTGGCTGCCTCCAGTATTCCCACAGACTAGTAGTCTACAACAGTACAGTGCTTGGCTGTCTCCTGTGTTACCACCGACTAGTAGTATACAACAGTACAGTGCTTGGCTGCCTCCAGTATTCCCACAGACTAGTAGTATACAACAGTACAGTGCTTGGCTGCCTCCATGATTACCACAGACTTGTAGTATACAACAGTACAGTGCTTGGCTGCCTCCATTATTACCACAGAGTGGTAGTATACAACAGTACAGTGCTTGGCTGCCTCCAGTATTCCCACAGAGTGGTAGTATACAACAGTACAGTGCTTGGCTGCCTCCAATATTCCCACAGATTAGTAGTATACAACAGTACAGTGCTTGGCTGCCTCCAGTATTCCCACAGACTAGTAGTATACAACAGTACAGTGCTTGGCTGCCTCCAGTATTCCCATAATGGTAGTATACAACAGTGCAGTGCTTGGCTGCCTCCAGTATTCCCATAATGGTAGTATACAACAGTGCAGTGCTTGGCTGCCTCCAGTATTCCCACAGAGTGGTAGTATACAACAGTACAGTGCCTGGCTGCCTCTTATCCCCACACAGTGGTAGTATACAACAGTACAGTGCTTGGCTTCTCAGCAACTCAATATAAAATAAATATAGTGGCGTTGCACATACTCTTCTAGCCACTCCATTTAGCCGGGAGAGTCAGGTTCCCATTTATTTAAAAAATAACTATGATGGAGACATAACAAAGTTTTTTTTTTTTTTTTTTTTAAGTGGCTTTTATTCATATCTTCTTACGCACCCTGCTGATCAATTAATGGACAGAAGCCTCTCCAGTGGTGTTAGACTTGTGGCCCTCCAACTGTTGCAAAACTACAATTTTCATCATTCCTGGACAGCCAAAGCTTTAACTGTGCAGACATGATGAGAATTGTCGTTTTGCAACCACTGGAGCGCTGCAAATTGACACACCTGCTTTACATAGTGTAGGGAAGTCACTGGGTTACTGTATTCTATTCATTTCAGCTGCATTAACCTGGTACCACCACTACACAATAAGCGGCTCAGAGGCTGCTGACTGATTCTGTTGTTTTTTTTTTGGCAGAAGTAGAAAGGTTGCAAGATAACTATGGTTATTATTTGGTTTTATTTTTGTTTCTTTTTTATTTTACAGAAAGACCAAGGTTGAAGCTAAGCCCTGCAGGTCTCCCAGAAAACCCTGGCAAATTGGATCAAGAAGGTTATAACTGTTGTGGCATCCAAGGTATCGCCTCTAAAACTAAGACCTTTCTCTACTAGAGCTGTATCTACCTCCTGAGCTAAAAGGACTGATGCTACCATTGAGATATGCCGAGATGCTATCTGGTTCTCAGTGCATACCTTCACCAAGCACTATCGTCTGGACAACTAATAGGTAAAGGATCTCTCCTTTGGGAGAAAAGTGCTTCAAGCTATGGTCACACCCTAGGTGGTAATTAGGCACTACTACTACTCCTGTGGTGCTGTCACTAGGGAAAATAAACTTAGTTCCTATACCAGTAATTTGGTTTTTAGGAATCCTCCTTGACAGCACAGATATACCCTTTCTTCCTCTTGCTCTGTGTTATGGTCAGTTATAATATACTGCAGGTAATGTTGGGAGGGGCCTTTTACCTCTCTGTTTTTGTCCCTCAGCGGGGTGGGGAGCCTTTACTCTGTCGAGGGCCAGTCGGGCATTAATAAAATCATTTGAGGGCCGCATACTGTGCCCGGCAGTTTGTAGCGTGGGCTCACAGCACCCAGGGCAAGGCAAAGTATTGTTCCCCTAGTGCCCATGCTATTGTAGTTAACCCTCAGTGATGCCTCTCGTACCTGATGTGAATCCTTAGTGATTCCCGGTAGCAAGAGTTAACCCCCTGGTAGTCCTAATAAACCCCCAGTGATGCCCCTGGTTGCTGATGATAACCCCCAGTGATGCCCCTGGTCGCTGATGTTAACCCACAGTGATGCCCCTGGTAGCTCTAGCTAACCCCTTATTAATGCCCCTGGTAGCTCTAGTTAACCCCTTATTGATGCTCCTGGTAGCTGTAGTTAACCCCTTATTGATGCCCCTGGTAGCTCTAATTAACCCCCCAGTCATGCCCCTGGTAGCTCTAGTTACCCACCCCCACCCCCAGTCATGCACCTGGTAGCTCTAGATACCCCCCCCCCCTCCCTCCCAGTCATGCCCCTGGTGGCTCTAGTTACCCCCCCCCCAGTCATGCCCCTGGTGGCTCTAGTTACCCCCTCCCCCCCCCCCCCCCGCCAGTCATATTAAGTTGGGGCTTAGTATGGAACTGGGTGGTATTGGTTTGACGTTATTAGTCTGGTAAGGACCAATGTAAATGGCTCTTCCCAACCTGGAAATGCCAGGCTGCTCCTGCTTGGCTTTGTATTTGGTTGGTTATAGAAATTAGGGGGTCCCCCTACCAGCCTGCTACCACCCAGTCCCATATCTCATGTGTTTGACACTCTGGGCTTGACAGTAACTTTCTCTTTCCAGTCGGTGGTGCGTACCAGGGTATAATGGGGGTTAACAATAGCTGTTTTAAGGGCCAATGTTAAGTCCAGCTTAGTAATAGACACTGTATCAGATGCTTCTACTACAAAGACACAAATGAGTAAGAAAAGAAAATGTAAAAAAAAGAAATAACCGAAAATTCGAAAAAAAAAACAAAGGCCTCTAAATAACCCTTTTATAAAAAGGCGTTATCCAGGATTAGGAAAAAACACAGCTACCCAGTTCATCTTTATTCACTTAAAGTGACTGTACCACCAGATCCAGCCTGAAGCACTGGAGGCGGGCCGACCCACCCCCAGTGGGAAGAAACCCCAGCCCCTCCATGACATGACTCCATTAGAATCAATGGAAGTCTATAATAGAGGGGCAGGGGTTTCCTCCCACTAAGGGTGGGTTGGCCCGCCTCCAGTGCTTCAGCCTTGGCCTGGTGGTACAGTCACTTTAAATGAAACACAACTCTTGTCTCCAGTTCAGGTGCAGTTTGCAATTAAGCTCCATTCACTTTAATGGAACTGAGCAGCAAAACCCCACCCAAGCTAGAGACAAGAGTGGTGCTGTCTCTGGAAGAAAGTGGCCATGGTTTTGTAGCGCTGGATAACCCCTTTAAAACCTACACCCAAAGGGTATGTGCACACTGAGGAAATGTGACAGAAATTCCATCACAAAATTTGCCGCTGTGCACATACCCAAACTGAGGACAAAAGTGTGTGTATTTCTGAAAGAAAGCAGCCATGGGTTTCACTGATTCTGAACCCAGAAGTGCAGCTCATTAGGGAGTAGGTAGGGGAGAGGTGGTAGGGAAGCAGGGAAGGTAGGTATGTTTTTTTTCTTCCATTTAGACTGAGCACAGATTAAAGGAGTACTTTAGAGACTAAAAATACATTGCTTTAATAAAGTTATATTACAAAGTAATATAACTTTAAAGGGGAAGTCCAAGCAAAATAATTTTAAGATATGTTAATGCCCAACAAAAGTTATGAAAATTACTAATATACACTTATTATGGGAAATGCACCTATAGTGTATTTTCCCTGCACTTACTACTGCATGGCGTTTTCAGGTCTCTGTAAAGTTGGTGATGTGACGTCACATAAACTGCCGACACCTGCTACTCCAGTCTGTCCCACCTCTGCAGCAGGAGCCGTCAGTTTATGTGACATCACTAACTTTAAGAGAAACAGATTGCTGAACTCAGGGAGACCAGCCAAACGACAACACTGCCGGCTGCTAGTGAAAGCGCTCAATGCAGTGAAGTCCTAGGTGCATTGCCCCCTGGGAAACATGAATATGCAAAAGAGGAGCCCGTGGAGCCTCATTGAAGAGTCTCAAAACACAGGACTAGCCAGATATCCCTCCAGGAAGGACCCAGCCAAGGGGCAGCTCTTGTTAGGAAACCACCAAAACCACCATATTAAGTGGCCCTATAAGTCAATGTAATGACAAGGGATAAACCAAGGCTAGGTAACCATCCACATACACCTGTTTCGGGGTGTTGCCCCTCATCAGTGTGGAGCAGGATTCTGGCTAGGTGGGAGCAATGCCTAGTAGAGCCATAAGAGAAACAGATTGCTGAACTCAGGGAGACCAGCCAAACGACAACACTGCCGGCTGCTAGTGAAAGCGCTCAATGCAGTGAAGTCCTAGGTGCATTGCAAAATAATTTTAAGATATGTTATTGCCCAACAAAAGTTATGAAAATTACTAATATACACTTATTATGGGAAATGCACCTATAGTGTATTTTCCCTGCACTTACTACTGCATGGCGTGTTCAGGTCTCTGTAAAGTTGGTGATGTGACGTCACATAAACTGCCGACACCTGCTACTCCAGTCTGTCCCACCTTTGCAGCAGGAGCCGGCAGTTTATGTGACATCACTAACTTTACAGAGACCTGAACATGCCATGCTGTAGTAAGTGCAGGGTAAATACTCTATAGGTGCATCTCCCATAATAAGTGTCTATTAGTAATTTTTATAACTTTTATTGGGCAATAACACATCTTAAAATTATTTTGCCTGAACTTTCCCTTTAATAAAATAAATATGGTTTATTTACATATTTACATGGGCCCCTCTGCTGCCACCAATGTTTGTGTCAGGAACTGCAGGGCTAAGTTCTACAGTTCCATCCAAGTACTGTGCGGCAATGCTTGAGCAGAGCAGGGGATCATGAACTGCAGGACTTCGGTTGGGTTCACACTACGTTTCTGCAATCCGTTTTTCCCAAAAAACTGATGGAAAAAAACAGATGCATGTGTGTGCATTCATCAGTTTTTTTGACGGACACAAAAACGCGGTCGACCTCATTTTTGTGTCTGTAAAAAAAAAACGGATCCCTTTTTTTTATAATCGAAGTGAATGGAAAAACGGATCAAAACGGATGCACACACATGCATCCGTTTTTTCCATTAGTTTTTCATCCGTTTTTTGCAAAAAAAAAGGATGAAAAAATACTAATTGCAAAAACGCAGTGTGAACCCAGCCTTAGATAGTTTCTGACACAAACATTTGTAGCAGCAGAGGGGGCTGTGTAGCCTCTTACTGTTAACAGTCAATTGAAGTGTATATGTAAATTAAAAAGTAAACATTTATTTTAATACAGTTATGTTACAATTTTTATTAAAGTATTGTATTGTCCCTCAAAAGAAAAAATAATTTATTTGCCAATACATAATAATTAAAGGAGAAGTCCGGTGAAAATTTTTATTAAAAGTATTGTATTGCCCCCCAAAAGTTACACTTATTACGGAAAATGCTTATAAAGTGCTTTTTACCTGCATGTATTACTGCATCAAGGCTTCACTTCCTGGATAACATGGTGATGGCACGACCAAACTCCCCGAGCTGTGCAGGCTGTGGCTGCTGGAGAGGATGATGGCAGAGGGATGCTCAGTGTCTCTCCAGTGCCCTGTGTCCCTCAGTGTCCCCCTGCCATCATCCTCTCTAGCAGCCACAGCCCCCGTAGCTCTGGGAGTCGGGTCGTGACATCACCATTTTATCCAGGAAGTGAAGCCTTGATGCAGTAGTAAGTGCAGGGAAAAAAGCACTTTATAAGCATTTCCTGTAATAAGTGTATATTGGTGATTTGTATAACTTTTGGGGGGCAATACAATACTTTTAATAAAAATTTTCACCGGACTTCTCCTTTAATTATTAAAGCAATGTATTGGCAAATTATTTTTTCTTTGTCTCCTTGTACCCTTTTAAATTACCAGCTAGTGAAAAACCCCTTTGATAAACTCCGTAGCATCTATAGTATGTGTGAACACACCCTATTTATAAGTGGGCAGCACATTTTGGTAACATTTGTGGTAACATTTTTGGTAACATTTTGGTAACGATACTACTGCTTATACATCCTCTTTCCTGTATTATGCCTTATCATGAGTTCTTGTATTTGTGGTATGCCTGATATACAGAATTATATACCCAGAATGGAGAGCCCTGACACATATGCTCCTGTAAGCTACTAGAGGATAAGGTGAACAAAGGACCTCCATTCTTATTGGTGGGGGAAGAGGACCCACGCTCTTATTGGTGGGTTAGAGGAGTCCTATTCTAAACATTTTTAAATTGCCATAGACATACAGATAAGTGTAAATACATCCACAGGAACAGAAGGGATGAGAAAAAGAGTGATTGGGAAATGCTTCTACTTCTTCTTAGTGTTCACATCTCAGAATTAAGCCTTTCAGGACATGAGGGAGGAGGTAGTCATGAACATCATGGGTGGGCAAGACTGCGTCCACGTGTAATGTTCAGTTGCTGCACACCAGGTCTGCTGACCCCTCACACTCCAGGCGCACCTTCTCATAGATCCACTAACTCACCGGCATCAGGTCTTCTGACCCCTCACAGTCCAGGCATATCCTTTCCTGGATCCCCTCACACACCAGCACCAGACCTCCTGATCTCTCACAATCGAGGCTCATCCTCTCATCGATCCACTCACAAAAACACTAGGTCTGCTGATCCTTCACAAGTCACGCTTGTCTTCTGGATCCCCTTCCACATCTGCACCAGGTCTCCTGACCCCTCACGGTCTTGGCTCGTCTTCTCCTGGATCCCCCCCGGCATGTCTCAAAAAGTCCTCTAGTATCATAAAACAACAGTATATGCCTGAGCATAGACACATAAGGGCCCCATTAACCAAGCGATTACCTGCCATATTTGGCCTACTACTGGCCGTTCCGGATGATAATTGTTTGGTGTAACAAGCCTGTTGGCTGATCGTTGTCTTTCAAAATGTGAAATTAAAACAATCGTGGCAGCGACGGACTGCTGCCCGTCGCTCCATGTAACTGGAGTGACGGCAACCAACTGCCATTCTCTTCAATGAGCCACCCTGACTTCCCTCTTGGCTATTACTACCCTTAGCCCATAAAACAAGCTCCATTCTAGTTAACAAAAGTAACCAGATCCATTAGCCCAATAGGATTTAGTATTGTCACATACAGTAAGCTATTTCCTAGTGGGTAAAGGGAACAGGTCCTTAAAGGGGTTGTCCAGCGAAAATCTTTTTCTTTCAAATCAACTGATATCAGAAAGTTATATAGATTCGGAAGTTACTTCCATTAACCCTTAGGCGACCCTGGACGTACCCATACGTCCAGGGCCGCCTCCACATGTTCAGAGCGGGGCCGTGCGGCGGCCGCGCTCTGAACCGCCGCGGTCCCGGGTGCTGCTCATAGCCCAGGACCGCGGCTATTTACGGGCACGGTCCGATCGCCATGCCCGCTAATGCCGCCGTTCCCTGGTGTCTAGTGGGGTGGATCGCTCCTCCAGGACGTTGTCCACACATCTTACCCCGTCCGGGGTCTGCGCCGCAATGCCACTTATCCCGCTGCTGCCCGTCGCTCCATGTAACTGGAGTGACGGCAACCAACTGCCATTCTCTTCAATGAGCCATCCTGACTTCCCTCTTGGCTATTACTACCCTTAGCCCATAAAACAAGCTCCATTCTAGTTAACAAAAGTAACCAGATCCATTAGCCCAATAGGATTTAGTATTGTCACATACAGTAAGCTATTTCCTAGTGGGTAAAGGGAACAGGTCCTTAAAGGGGTTGTCCAGCGAAAATCTTTTTCTTTCAAATCAACTGATATCAGAAAGTTATATAGATTCGGAAGTTACTTCCATTAACCCTTAGGCGACCCTGGACGTACCCATACGTCCAGGGCCGCCTCCACATGTTCAGAGCGGGGCCGTGCGGCGGCCGCGCTCTGAACCGCCGCGGTCCCGGGTGCTGCTCATAGCCCAGGACCGCGGCTATTTACGGGCACGGTCCGATCGCCATGCCCGCTAATGCCGCCGTTCCCTGGTGTCTAGTGGGGTGGATCGCTCCTCCAGGACGTTGTCCACACATCTTACCCCGTCCGGGGTCTGCGCCGCAATGCCACTTATCCCGGCTCGGCACTCGATTGCTTCCGGCTGCAGCAGCCGGAAGCAATCAATGTACCTATCTCATCGATTTATGCTGCATATCTATGCAGCATAGATCTGTATGAGAGATCAGAGTAGCTATACTAGAAGTCCCCACAGGGGGCTTCTAGTATAAGTGTAAAAGAAAAAAAAAGTGTTGTTATTAATAAAAATCCCCCTCCCCTAATAAAAGTTTGAATCACCCCCCTTTTCCCATGTTATAAATAAAAAATAAATAAATAAACATGTTTGTTATCGCTGCGTGCGCAATCGCCCGAACTATTAATTAATCACATTCCCGATCTCGCACGGTAAATGGAGTAAGCGCCAAAAAATCCCAAAGTGCAAAATTGCACATTTTTGGTCGCATCAAATCCAGAAAAATTGTAATAAAAAGCGATCAAAAAGTTGCATATGCGCAATCAAGGTACCGATAGAAAGAACACATCATGGCGCAAAGAATGACACCTCACACAGCCCCATAGACCAAAGGATAAAAGTGCTATAAGCATGGGAATAGAGCGATTTTAAGGAACATATATTTGTTAAAAATGGTTTGAATTTTTTACAGGCCATCAGATACAATAAAAGTTATACATGTTATATATCGTTTTAATCGTAACGACTTGAGAAACATATATAACAAGTCAGTTTTACCCCAGGACGAACGGCGTAAAAACCCCAAATAAAAGAAATTTTTTTTTTCAATTTCACCACACATTGAATTTTTTTCTGGTTTCGCAGTGTACTTTATGAAAAAATTCAGCCTGTCATTACAAAGTACAATTAGTGACGCAAAAAATAAGGGCTCATGTGGGTTTCTAGGTGGAAAAATGCAAGTGCTATGGCCTTTTAAGCACAAGGAGGGAAAAACGAAAACACAAAAATTTAAATTGGCCCGGTCCCCTAAGGGTTAAAAAATCTCAAGTCTTACCATACTTATTAGCTACTATATATCATGTAGGAAATGTTTTATTTTCAGTCTGACACAGTGCTCTCTGCTGACATCTCTGACCGAGAAAGGAACTTTGAATCCCCATAGAAAACCTCTCCTGCTCTGGAAAGTTCCTGTCTTGGCCAGAGATGTCAGCAGAGAGCACTGTGTCAGACTGAAAATAAAACAACAGTTCCTGCATGAAATATAGTAGCTAATAAGTATGGGAAGACTTGAGAATAAACGTAAATTACAAATCTATATAACTTTCTGACACCAGTTGATTTGAAAGAAAAAGATTTTCGCTGGAAAACCCCTTTAAGCATACTTGGATTTCACATTGGCGTATACTAGGACGCATGTCTAATAAATGTGCCCCCATGTACAACAGAAATGTTGCAGAATTGCCTTTTCTGTGGTGTCCGCCAGGCATAAGCCTTCACCTCATGGGTGCAAGGAACAGGAGTGGCCTCCTCCTCCACCTAATGTGTAATATGATTTACACCTAGAAATCAGAAGTCTGTGTGCATCTCTGGCTAGAAAAATGGCCTACCAGTGTAAATGTTTGTGTTCAGTTCACTAAACAGGAGCTGACTTGCAAAATATATATTAAAGAGAGGGAACTTGCAGCCAATTTCCTGGCTGCAAGGGATTATAGTTAAACCCTTTCAACAGGACTTTTGCTTTAATGTGTGAAGTGCAGTGGCCATTTTGGATTGAGTTGGTAGGAACTTTTTGAAAAACTTGTATATTTCCAGAATCAAACTTTTTGCAAACTTTGTAACAAATCTTAATTCGGGAAGTTGGGTTCACTCATCTCTATTTTTAATACACAGTTTGTAAGTGGAGCTTGTCAATCATCTGAAAATGTACCTATGAGTTAGAATGTCCGTGTATATGCACTACAAAGAAAAGGAACGGTGTACATTGCTTAAAACTGCAGCTTACATAGAAATAAGAAAGTGCATGACTAGTGGTGCTCTCCTTGGGCGGTTGTGCTATGAGCCCAACACCACCAATTGCTTTTATTATCCGTCTGCTGCCCATCCAGGTACCAGAGCAATTCGGTGCACGAACCAGAGAAAGATGAACACAGAGGTCCGATGAATGGAGTTTTTCCTGGAGGATCAGGCGCTGCACGGCAAGTACAACATCCTTATCAAAGGAGGATGGGAGTCGTAGTGGTGCAGATAACAACTTTGGCCTGAAGATAAGTGTCCTGTCTGAGACAGCAGCACACCCAAGTTCAAAACCTGGGTAACACATAAATGTTTTTCATAATTAATGAGGAGAACTCATTGGTAAATGGTTTACTTTTTTTACTTTTTTTTTCTTTATTGTGGACAGAATTTTAGAGTTACATACATTAGCAGATGATATACAAGCAATAAATTACATATATAAGCATAAATCTGACAGCACCTGTTTCCACAGGTTATCACATTTTACATATATTAAGATCAAGATCTTTATCCGCCTACAGGCAGGAAAACAGTATAAACCAAACATCATAACAAACAGCATCTGTCGCCCAATAAAAACGAATCAAGAAGTCCATCGGGAGATAAGATGAATGTCCACAGTACGATCATGTTCCTTGAACCTTCATATAAATACCCCACTTGCAGTGGTCTGCGACGTCAGTAGACCAATAAGGCGTATCCAGGCAGTGTTCTCATTGGGTTGGCAAGCGTTATATAGGAAATAATCTGTAAATACAAAAGTAAGTCTAGTTCTGAGTTCTGAGCACCCCTCTTACTCATTACTGACTAGGTCTGAAAAGTCATATCCAAGATCCCTACAAAACAAAAATGATTTTTTAAGGTTGCCTAAGTTACCCTTGTGGTCTTCTGTACAATACCATTCAGTCAATTGGAATTTTTTTCGTAAGAGTTTGTCTTTTGTCCACAGAAGACCAGTGTTGTACAGTATGTATTCCTTCCACTTAGTAAGTTTCTCTTTATCTCGTAACGTGTGTATGAGCTCATAATGTAAGGTCACCTCCATACATGCTTTAATTTCCTCAATAGATGGGACTGTGGGGAGTAGCCAATGCCTGAAGATACTTTTCAGTGCGAGTAATAAAAATAAATGTATACCTTTATGTGTGACTAATTCCTTTGTAAAATCGGATGGATCAACTTGTACACTACTGTTCAAAAGTTTGGAATCACATTGAAATGTCCTTATTTTTGAAGGAAAAGCACTGTACTTTTCGATGAAGATAACTTTAAACTAGTCCTAACTTTAAAGAAATACACTCTATACATTGCTAATGTGGTAAATGACTATTCTAGCTGCAAATGTCTGGTTTTTGGTGCAATATCTACATAGGTGTATAGAGGCCCATTTCCAGCAACTATCACTCCAGTGTTCTAATGGTACAATGTGTTTGCTCATTGGTTTAGAAGGCGAATTGATGATTAGAAAACCCTTGTGCAATCATGTTCACACATCTGAAAACAGTCTAGCTCGTTACAGAAGCTACAAAACTGACCTTCCTTTGAGCAGATTAAGTTTCTGGAGCATCACATTTGTTGGGTCAATTAAACGCTCAAAGTGGCCAGAAAAAGAGAACTTTCATCTGAAACTCGACAGTCTATTCTTGTTCTTAGAAATGAAGGCTATTCCATGCGAGAAATTGCTAAGAAATTGAAGATTTCCTACAACGGTGTGTACTACTCCCTTCAGAGGACAGCACAAACAGGCTCTAACCAGAGTAGAAAAAGAAGTGGGAGGCCATGTTGCACAACTAAGCAAGAAGATAAGCACATTAGAGTCTCTAGTTTGAGAAACAGACGCCTCACAGGTCCCCAACTGGCATCTTCATTAAATAGTACCCGCAAAAAAACAGTGTCAACATCTACAGTAAAGAGGCAGCTGCGGGATTTTGGTCTTCAGGGCAGAGTGGCAAAGAAAAAGCCATATCTGAGACTGGCCAATAAAAGAAAAAGATTAAGATGGGCAAAAGAACACAGACATTGGACAGAGGAAGACTGGAAAAAAGTGTTGTGGACGGATGAATCCAAGTTTGAGGTGTTTGGATCACAAAGAAGAACGTTTGTGAGAAGCAGAACAAATGAAAAGATACTGGAAGAATGCCTGTGTCATGATCTCGCCTGAAAAGGCATCAGTGCCACCCTCTGCTGCGAAGATTAGACCTCTGCGCCAAAGACTGCGATTTTGGCCATAATCTTCCATTTATTCTGTGTTTAGTTTGCCTTGTTTTTGCCCTGTCTGAACTGTGTCTTATTCCTTCTGGTCTGCTAATTGTTTTCCCTGCCCCACCTGTGTCTGTTCTGCTAAGTTTCTTCTGGTCTTGTAACAGTTAACCTGCCTTTGCCTCAGTGATTGACAGCTGGTCCCTCCTATCACTTTCTGGACATGGTTCCTGGTCTCCTATTTAAGACTTCAGCTTCTGCCTGTGCCTTCCCGGTTATTGACTTAGTCTCTGCCTGCTTGTGGTTCTGTTTCTTTGTTTTCTCCTGATTTCTGCCTTGTATCTTTTGACCTCGCTTGCTTGCGGCCTGCCCCCGACCTTATTGCCTGTTTTCTGATTACTCTTTTGGATCCTGATTTTGTACCTTTGCTGCCAGACCGTTGTGACTCTGATTGTTGACTATTCTTATTGTGTTTGTTCGTTTTGTCTTGTCTATTGTATCACGTATCCAGGCCAGGGATCGCCGCCAAGTTGTCCGCTGCCATTTTAGGGCATATTGCGGCAATTAGGTAGGGACAGTGGGAGGGGATGAGCTCAGGGCTCACTGTCTCTGTGTGTTTGGTGTGACTGGTCGTGACAGCCTGACGCCATCTGCTAAGCATGGTGGAGGTAATGTGATGGTCTGGGGTTGCTTTGGTGCTGGTAAGGTGGGAGATTCGTACAGGGTAAAAGGGATTCTGAATAAGGAAGGCTATCACTCAATTTTGCAACGCCATGCCATACCCAGTGGACAGCGCTTGATTGGAGCCAGTTTCATCCTACAACAGGACAATGACCCTAAACACACCTCCAAATTGTGCAAGAACTATTTACAGCAGAAGCAGGCAGCTGGTATTCTATCGGTAATGGAGTGGCCAGCGCAGTCACCAGATCTGATAATTCTTAGATGGGTTTCTCTAAGAGATTCACTGGGTGTGGCCTGTCTAACTAGACTGATATCTTTTTTTTAAGTTTATCCGAGAGGCCATTATCGGTCAAAATCCCTGGCCACTTCCCCAGAGCTTTAGCTGCTACACCCTTTAGTGTGTCCAACAAAGAGAAAGTATGGGAGTGCAATCACCCTGATAAAATCTTCATCTTTATTCGTTCAGCAAAAAAAAACATCAACATGGCTAGCGGATGGTGGGGACGCCAACACCTCCGGATCACAACATTGTAATCCAGAGGTGTTGGAGTCCCCACCATCCCCAAGCCATGTTGATGTTTTTATTTGCTGAACGAATAAAGATGAAGATTTTATCAGGGTGAGTGCACTCCCATACTTTTTCTTTGTTGGATACCTATGTATGGACTTGTATCTGTGGGAGGAAGCACCACAAAATCACTATATATTCACACTTGTGAGACCTTGCATTTTCCATCTACTTTTATATACCTAGTTGTGCCGGTTACTGTGACTTCACATTAGATTTACTATATAGTGTGTATTCCTTTAACATCATGTACAGTATATGTCCGATAAAGAGTCTTACGTGGTAGGAGGACCAATTAGATGATCAAACCTATTTGGCTTCTTATGATATCAAAATTTACTACTAGGGAGTTGAAATGTAATTTCAACTGTTGGAATTGGAGGTATTGGTTTTGTGTCAAACCATATTTGACCACAAAGGCATCCCAGGTTTAAAACGTTCCTCTAGATAAATCAGGTAAATCCATAAAGGAAGTGATATTGTGTGTTCGCCAAGCGTTAAACAAAGTGTTTGAGAAGCCCTGGGGGAAATATTGGGGAGCACCATAAGGGGCAGTATTTAGACACGCAATAAGGTAAGTTGTACATTTTCTGCACAGCCTTCCACATTTCTATAGTGTCAATAACAAGAAGGTTAAAATTCAGGTCTCTGGGAAGGTCACGATATTTAGTGTGGGGAAGGGCTGCAAGTTTCCATGGCAGAACAAGTTGGTATTCCAGTGTGAGAATAGAATAATAATTTATCTCCAGTATCCAGTCTCTCGCATGACAAAACATAGCCGCCACATTGTAAGACCTGATATGAGAGAGTTGGGTCCCACCGTCACTTTTGGAAAGACAAAGAGTCTCATAAGCAATCCTGGATCGCTTGCCCTGCCGTATAAAATTAAAAGAGACACTCAATTTGGTATAATCAGTATGCCGAATGAGAAGAGGGATTGTTTGCATAGTGTAGAAAATCTTTGGGAAGGAAATCATCTTAAGTGAATGAATACTACCAACAAGGAGAGAGGAAAGAGGACCACCTAGCTAATTCACTTTCAATGCATTTGATAAGTGGGGGTGAATTTACATTATAGAGGGAAAGAGATTTACCAATTTCGATACCCATATACTGTAAGCGATATGGGAATTCTTGACCAGGATCATATGTGGAAGCCCATGGACATGAAACTTCAGGGACAGAGGGAGGAGCTAGCAATTATCAAAGTTAATTTCATAGCCTGAGAAAGACCTAAAAAGAGATATTGCAGATAAGAGGGCAATGTAAATTGTCATGGGGAGAGTCCATAAAAATAAGTGTGTAATCTGCCAAACACCCTAATTTTATTTCTTTAGTACCTACTTTAATTTCCTAGAGTATGTCTGAATGAATAAGATGGTGCGCTAAAGGTTCAATTGCCAGGTTAAACAAGAGGGGAGATGGAGCACCCCTGCCTCATACCTTTTTGAAGGGGGGAAGGGGAATACCGAATTTAGCCATCTCCAGCCAGACCCAGCTAACGTCATGAAATCATTTTTCTGCATCAACAATGAAAAGAGCTGGGGCCTGGCTGGCGTAGCCAAGTTTCTGAACTGCCGCTTAAGGTGCTAATGTTTAGCACTGCCGATCTGACTTTAACAAAATCGGTTTTGTGGGGGCCTATCAAACCCAGCAGCAGATCTCCCAATCGTGGGGAAATTATTTTGGATAGAATCTTAAGATCTTGATTGATCAGAGAAATAGGCCTGTAAGAACTAGGCAGCTTAACATCCTTGCCCGGTTTTTGCAGTACTTTAATATAGGCTAAATTTCCCGAAGGGATCGCTGTACCTTCTATAATCACTGTATTATATAGATCTACCAAGATTGAGGAAATATTAGGGGATAAGCATTTATAATAGTCCCCTGAGAAACCATCCGGTTTTGGAGCTTTAAGATTTTTGAGAGTTTTTATGGTGCTTTCTACCTCTTCTAAGGTGACTGGGGCATTTAAAGTTAGTTATTCCGATTGTGCAAGTAAATGTAGTTTGGCTAGAAATTCCTTCCCCACCTCCATATTTAGCGGTTTCTGTGAGTACAATTGTGCATAAAAGTTTTGGAGAGTCGCAGAGATCTCTTTTGGTTCTCTCTTTCGGACACCATTAGAATGCATTAGACCACCATTAGAGATGATCCCTTTTAAAAGTCTCCACTCTCCTGGGCAATGTCAAAATCCTGTTTAGCATTAACCCATGCCTGTTTGTTAGTTTTGGAGGGTTGTGTCAAAAATCGGTATACGTGGCCCTTATTTTAACCGTAGCTGAATTATAACCTAGTTGTTGTTGAGATCCTGTCATCATCTAGTCTGTAGCCTCAGCTGCATGGCCGGGCGCCATCTTGGTTTCCCCTTATCCTGTGGAGGAAGAGGCGCTGGCAGGGTAGCTGATGTCGCCACACTGCTTCATTGCAAAACTTGTCCATTTTGTACCTGGCACTCCCAGGAGGTGTATACAACCTGATGGAGCACAGTAGAGTGTCTGAGGCGAAGCAGGAGGACAGTGAATTGCTAGCCTGGTACGTAGCTGCAGGCCCATGCTGCTGCCATCCACGCACCGCAACTGGAAGTCTTAAATGCTTTAAGACTCTTAAAGACATATTGCTGGGCTGGATTATCTAGTGGTTTTCTTACATCATATGGTGCTCAGTTATCTTGAGGAAATCCAGGAGCGCAACTATTAGATAGAGATCAAATTATTTAAGAGTGAAAGAATAGATTTTGTAATTGATTGATAATAGCTACAAAGGGGGCAACAGTTAATTGATAATTTCCGTTGCTTCCTTTGAGCCATTAGGTTGCAGTGTATTTAGAGTGTAAATTCAATACATGTCCTTTTTTACTAGATTACTGTACTATTAGCTGTCTGAGGAACGTGGTCAGTCGGATAGATTTTAGGAACTTTGTAGTCACAATTGTGCCTATTAAACCTGAGGTGTAATGGCTGAGTTGGCCTTCCCACATATTAATTCTTGCATAGCTTGAGGAACAGGTAAGGTGAAATTTAACTGAGAACTTTTTACCACTCTTGTTGTGAAACTCAGTGATCTCTGACTTCAACGGTTTACAGCATAGGCATCTTCTTTTTTCAGTTGAAAATTCCTTTTGACAAAGGTATCTCTTGAATTCCCCAATGTGTGCTTGTGTAGGTGCAGGGCCGTCTTAACAGCATTATGGGCCCCTGGGCAGAGGTGCGAATTGCCCCCCCCCCAGCAGCCGCCGCCATCAAAACCCCCCCATCTTTGCAACCCCGCCCCTAGCCAGTACAATTACTTACAATAAAAAATACAAATTATTGTTAACATAAACTTTAATTCACAACACAGTCTCTCAGACAGACATATTAGGCTCCTCACTCTGTCACCATCCTCATCTCTATACACACTGCACATCTGTATTGGCCCCTTATTGATGGCTCCCCCTGTATTACCCCCTTATAGATGGCTCCCCCTGTATAACCTCGTTATAGATGGCTCCCCTTGTATTCCCCCCTTATAGATGGCTCCCCCTGCATTCCCCCGTTATAGATGGCTCCCCCTGTATCTCCCCGTATAGATGGCTTCCCCTGTATCCCCCCCTATAGATGGCTCCCCCTGTATCCACCCGTATAGATGGCTTCCCCTGTATTCCCCCATTATAGATGGCTCCCCTTGTATCCCCCCCTTATAGATGGCTCCCCCTGCATTCCCCCATTATAGATGGCTCCCCCTGTATCCCCCCATATAGATGGCTCTCCCTGTATCCCCCCCTTATAGATGGCTCCCCCTGTATCCACCCGTATAGATGGCTTCCCCTGTATTCCCCCCTTATAGATGGCTCCCCCTGTATTCCCCCCGTACAGATGGCTCCCCCTGTATCCCCCCGTATAGATGGCTCCCCCTGTATTCCCCCTTTATAGATGGCTCCCCCTGTATTTCCCCCTTATAGATGGCTCCCCCCTGTATCCCCCCGTATGGATGGCTCCCCCTGTATTCCCCCCGTACAGATGGCTCCTCCCTGTATTCCCCCCGTACAGATGGCTCCCCCTGTATTCCCCCTTATAGATGGCTCCCCCTCTGTATTCCCCCCTTATAGTTGGCTCCCCCCTGTATTCTTCCCTTATAGATGGCTCCCCCCCTGTATTCCCCCCTTATAGATGGCTCCCCCCTGTACTCTTCCCTTATAGATGGCTCCCCTCTTATAAATGGCTCCCCCCTGTATTCCCCCCTTATTGATGGCTCCCCCCTGTATACCCCCTATAGATGGCTCCCCCCTGTATCCCCCCGTATAGATGGCTCCCCCCTGTATCCCCCCCTATAGATGGCTCCCCCGTTTTCCCCCCTTATAGATGGCTCCCCCTGTATTCCCCCTTAATAAATGGCTCCCCCCTGTATCCCCCCGTATAGATGGCTCTCCCGTATCCCCCCCTTATAGATGGCTCCCCCCTGTAGCCCTCCTATAGATGGCTCCCCCGTATTCCCCCCTTATAGATGGCTCCCCCTGTATCCCCCCCTATAGATGGCTCCCCCCTGTATTCCCCCTTATAGATGGCTCCCCCTGTATTCCCCCCTTATAGATGGCTCCCCCTGTATCCCCTCCCCATATAGATGGCTCCCCCGTATTCCCCCTTATATATCGCTCCCCCCCTGCACAGCAGATAAAAACAAACAAACACACAACTCACCTAACAAGCGCTCCCTTGTCGCTGCTTCTTCTCCTCTTCTGCCCCCGGCTGATGCGTCGCTCCCTGGGGGATTCTCAGGGAGCGCACACATCCGGAAGCTCAGTGTGTGCCCGGGCCGGGACTTCCGGTACAGGAAGTCCCAGCGACGCGCACTGAGGTTCCTGATGCGTGCGCTCCCTGAGAATCCCCCAGGGAGCGACACATCAGTCGGGGGCCGGATTTCCTCTTGCGACCACAAGCAAAAAAAAGTGCTTGCGGTCGCAAGAGAGAGAGAAGGGAAAGGGGGGGCGCGCTGGGCCGTCTTACCCATTGGGTATGGTAGGCAGCTGCCCGGGGACCCTTGCGTCCTAGGGGGCCCCCGGGCAGCCACCTACCATGCCCAATGGGTAAGACGGCCCTGTGTAGGCGGCTTGGGGCTAATAGCCCTTTAAGACTTGGAGATCTGCGATATGTAATTCTCGGTTATTCGGGTAGGACTAAATAAAGAAATTTCAGGATTTGCCAATGTTTTTTTAAGGATATGGTTTAACTTATTGTGATCTGTGGTGTATGTAGTGATGAAGTTCAGAGATAGCATTAACCCATGCCTGTTTGTTAGTCTTGGATGGTTGTGTCAAAAAAGCCATGCTGCTGCCATCCACGCACCGCAACTGGAAGTCTTAAATGCTTTAAGACTCTTAAAGACATATTGCTGGGCTGGATTATCTAGTGGTTTTCTTACATCATATGGTGCTCAGTTATCTTGAGGAAATCCAGGAGCACAACTATTAGATAGAGATCAAATTATTTAAGGGTGAAAGAATAGATTTTGTAATTGATTGATAATAGCTACAAAGGGGGCAACAGTTAATTGATCATTTCCGTTGCTTTCTTTGAGCCATTAGGTTGCAGTGTATTTAGAGTGTAAATTCAATACATTTCCTTTCTTACTAGATTACTGTACTATTAGCTGTCTGAGGAACGTGGTCAATCGGATAGATTTTAAGAACTTTGTAGTCACAATTGTGCTTCTCAAAGAAATGTCTTGAGAGGCCATGCTTTTGAAAGCCCATTCAGATGTTGATCTGGTGCCCGTTAAGCCTGAGGTGTAATGGCTGAGTTGGCCTTCCCACATATTGATTCTTGCATAGCTTGAGGAACAGGTAAGGTGAAATTTAACTGAGAACTTTTTACCACTGTTGTGAAACTCAGTGATCTCTGACTTCAATGGTTTACAACATAGGCATCCTCTTTTTTCAGTTGAAAATTCCTTTTGACAAAGGTATCTCCTGAATTCCCCAATGTGTGCTTGTGTAGGCGGCTTGGGGCGAATAGCCCTTTAAGACTTGGAGATCTGCGATATGTAATTCTCGGTTATTCGGGTAGGACTAAATAAAGAAATGGGTCCAATTTCAGGATTTGCCAATGTTTTTTTAAGGATATGGTTTAACTTATTGTGATCTGTGGTGTATGTAGTGATGAAGTTCAGAGATCTAGAGGTTGCAGAAGTTTCAGAAATTGTTATTTTCTGTTAGGCCCTTGTCTTGTGTATATGAGGCTGCTCTGCTTTGTGCTTCTTCAGTTAATTCTTTTGGATAGACCTTAGATGTAAATCTTTTTGTTATAGTGGATGCTTGTAGCTGATACATATGGTTTTCGGTGCAATTTTTCCTTATTCTTCTAAATGGCCCAAAAGGTATATTCACTTTCCTTTTTTTGAATGACCACTATTAAAGGGCAGGTAACTGTTTGAATCGAAAGATTTAAAGTAGGTATCTGCTAGAAAATGTGGGTTATTATGATAAATTAACAGATCCAGAAATTCAATTTGTCTTTGCATATGATGGGGTACCAGGGATATCCCCCAGTCATTATTATTTATATATCTTAGGGATTCATCAATTTCATTGCTGCTACCTCTCCACAAAAAGAAGAGGTCATCAATGTATCTCCTTTGTTTGATATAGTGCATGTGATCTTAGGTATTATTCTTTAAAGATTCCCATAAAGAGGTTAGCATATGCAGGCACCACTCTGGTCCCCATTGCTCTGCCACAGATCTGATGAAAAATTTACCCATTGACCACATCCATGGTGAGTAGTATAATGTCTGGCGTCCAACTTTTTTTTGAGGAATCTCATCAGTCCATGCTAGTTCTTCAAGTATCTTGTAGATTCCTTAAAGCTTCCGCGTTATAGTCCTCATAATCTTGCAGGACAATTCCCCCACCCTTATCTGCCAATCTAGTGATCAGATCATAATTAGAGTGGAAACCCCTGAGGGCTTGTTGCTCCCCTCTATTGGGTCTACCTTCTGTTTAGATGCATTTTTCCGGAATGATTTTCTGTAGATCTCTAGAGACTGCATCATACAAAGTTGGTCTCTTCTATTTCTGGTTCCTCCTGGTAGGACTGAAGTGAACAGTAAGGATAGATTCATTTGGTTCTTTGATGGGGGTGGCCATATGAGTCATAGGTCCATTTTCGAAGTTAATTTTATAGCCTGAGAAAGACCTAAAAAGAGATCTTGCAGATAAGAGGGCAATGTAAATTGTCATGGGGAGAGTCCATAAAAATAAGTGTGTAATCTGCCAAACACCCTAATTTTATTTTTTTAGTACCTACTTTAATTCCCTAGAATATGTCTGAATGAATAAGATGGTGCGCTAAAGGTTTAATTGCCAGGTTAAATAAGAGGGGAGACAGGGCACCCCTGCCTCATACCTTTTTGAAGGGGGGAAGGGGAATACCAAATTTGGCAAGTCCCATCTCCAGCCAGACCCAGCTAACATCATCAAATGATTTTTCTGCATCAACAATGAATAGAGCTGGGGCCTGGCTGGAGTAGCCAAGTTTCTGAACCGCCGCTTAAAGTGCTAATGTTTAGCACTGCCGATCTGCCTTTAACAAAATCGGTTTGGTTGGGCCCTATCAAACCCAGCAGCAGATCTCCCAATCGTGAGGGGAAATTATTTTGGATAGAATCTTAATATCTTGATTGATCAGAGAAATAGGCCTGTAGGAACTAGGCAGCTTAACATCCTTGCCCGGTTTTTGCAGTACTTTAATATAGGCTAAATTTCCCGAAGGGATCGCTGTACCTTCTATGATCACTGTATTATATAGATCTACCAAGATTGATGAAATATTAGGGGATAAGCATTTATAATACTCCCCTGAGAAACCATCCGGTTTTGGAGCTTTAAGATTTTTGAGAGATTTTATGGTGCTTTCCACCTCTCCTAAGATGACTGGGGCATTTAAAGTTAGTTTTTCCGATTGTGCAAGTAAATGTAATTTTGCTAGAAATTCCTTCCCCACCTACATATTTAGTGGTTTCTGGGAGTACAATTGTGCATAAAAGTTTTGGAGAGTCGCAGGGATCTCTTTTGGTTCTCTTTTTAGGACACCATTAGAATGCATTAGACCACCATTAGAGATGATCCCTTTTAAAAGTCTCCACTCTCCTGGGAAATGTCAAAATCCTGTTTAGCATTAACCCATGCCTGTTTGTTAGTCTTGGATGGTTGTGTCAAAAAAGCCATGCTGCTGCCATCCACGCACCGCAACTGGAAGTCTTAAATGCTTTAAGACTCTTAAAGACATATTGCTGGGCTGGATTATCTAGTGGTTTTCTTACATCATATGGTGCTCAGTTATCTTGAGGAAATCCAGGAGCACAACTATTAGATAGAGATCAAATTATTTAAGGGTGAAAGAATAGATTTTGTAATTGATTGATAATAGCTACAAAGGGGGCAACAGTTAATTGATCATTTCCGTTGCTTTCTTTGAGCCATTAGGTTGCAGTGTATTTAGAGTGTAAATTCAATACATTTCCTTTCTTACTAGATTACTGTACTATTAGCTGTCTGAGGAACGTGGTCAATCGGATAGATTTTAAGAACTTTGTAGTCACAATTGTGCTTCTCAAAGAAATGTCTTGAGAGGCCATGCTTTTGAAAGCCCATTCAGATGTTGATCTGGTGCCCGTTAAGCCTGAGGTGTAATGGCTGAGTTGGCCTTCCCACATATTGATTCTTGCATAGCTTGAGGAACAGGTAAGGTGAAATTTAACTGAGAACTTTTTACCACTGTTGTGAAACTCAGTGATCTCTGACTTCAATGGTTTACAACATAGGCATCCTCTTTTTTCAGTTGAAAATTCCTTTTGACAAAGGTATCTCCTGAATTCCCCAATGTGTGCTTGTGTAGGCGGCTTGGGGCGAATAGCCCTTTAAGACTTGGAGATCTGCGATATGTAATTCTCGGTTATTCGGGTAGGACTAAATAAAGAAATGGGTCCAATTTCAGGATTTGCCAATGTTTTTTTAAGGATATGGTTTAACTTATTGTGATCTGTGGTGTATGTAGTGATGAAGTTCAGAGATCTAGAGGTTGCAGAAGTTTCAGAAATTGTTATTTTCTGTTAGGCCCTTGTCTTGTGTATATGAGGCTGCTCTGCTTTGTGCTTCTTCAGTTAATTCTTTTGGATAGACCTTAGATGTAAATCTTTTTGTTATAGTGGATGCTTGTAGCTGATACATATGGTTTTCGGTGCAATTTTTCCTTATTCTTCTAAATGGCCCAAAAGGTATATTCACTTTCCTTTTTTTGAATGACCACTATTAAAGGGCAGGTAACTGTTTGAATCGAAAGATTTAAAGTAGGTATCTGCTAGAAAATGTGGGTTATTATGATAAATTAACAGATCCAGAAATTCAATTTGTCTTTGCATATGATGGGGTACCAGGGATATCCCCCAGTCATTATTATTTATATATCTTAGGGATTCATCAATTTCATTGCTGCTACCTCTCCACAAAAAGAAGAGGTCATCAATGTATCTCCTTTGTTTGATATAGTGCATGTGATCTTAGGTATTATTCTTTAAAGATTCCCATAAAGAGGTTAGCATATGCAGGCACCACTCTGGTCCCCATTGCTCTGCCACAGATCTGATGAAAAATTTACCCATTGACCACATCCATGGTGAGTAGTATAATGTCTGGCGTCCAACTTTTTTTTGAGGAATCTCATCAGTCCATGCTAGTTCTTCAAGTATCTTGTAGATTCCTTAAAGCTTCCGCGTTATAGTCCTCATAATCTTGCAGGACAATTCCCCCACCCTTATCTGCCAATCTAGTGATCAGATCATAATTAGAGTGGAAACCCCTGAGGGCTTGTTGCTCCCTCTATTGGGTCTACCTTCTGTTTAGATGCATTTTTCCGGAATGATTTTCTGTAGATCTCTAGAGACTGCATCATACAAAGTTGGTCTCTTCTATTTCTGGTTCCTCCTGGTAGGACTGAAGTGAACAGTAAGGATAGATTCATTTGGTTCTTTGATGGGGGTGGCCATATGAGTCATAGGTCCATTTTCGAAGTTAATTTTATAGCCTGAGAAAGACCTAAAAAGAGATCTTGCAGATAAGAGGGCAATGTAAATTGTCATGGGGAGAGTCCATAAAAATAAGTGTGTAATCTGCCAAACACCCTAATTTTATTTTTTTAGTACCTACTTTAATTCCCTAGAATATGTCTGAATGAATAAGATGGTGCGCTAAAGGTTTAATTGCCAGGTTAAATAAGAGGGGAGACAGGGCACCCCTGCCTCATACCTTTTTGAAGGGGGGAAGGGGAATACCAAATTTGGCAAGTCCCATCTCCAGCCAGACCCAGCTAACATCATCAAATGATTTTTTCTGCATCAACAATGAATAGAGCTGGGGCCTGGCTGGAGTAGCCAAGTTTCTGAACCGCCGCTTAAAGTGCTAATGTTTAGCACTGCCGATCTGCCTTTAACAAAATCGGTTTGGTTGGGCCCTATCAAACCCAGCAGCAGATCTCCCAATCGTGAGGGGAAATTATTTTGGATAGAATCTTAATATCTTGATTGATCAGAGAAATAGGCCTGTAGGAACTAGGCAGCTTAACATCCTTGCCCGGTTTTTGCAGTACTTTAATATAGGCTAAATTTCCCGAAGGGATCGCTGTACCTTCTATGATCACTGTATTATATAGATCTACCAAGATTGATGAAATATTAGGGGATAAGCATTTATAATACTCCCCTGAGAAACCATCCGGTTTTGGAGCTTTAAGATTTTTGAGAGATTTTATGGTGCTTTCCACCTCTCCTAAGATGACTGGGGCATTTAAAGTTAGTTTTTCCGATTGTGCAAGTAAATGTAATTTTGCTAGAAATTCCTTCCCCACCTACATATTTAGTGGTTTCTGGGAGTACAATTGTGCATAAAAGTTTTGGAGAGTCGCAGGGATCTCTTTTGGTTCTCTTTTTAGGACACCATTAGAATGCATTAGACCACCATTAGAGATGATCCCTTTTAAAAGTCTCCACTCTCCTGGGAAATGTCAAAATCCTGTTTAGCATTAACCCATGCCTGTTTGTTAGTCTTGGATGGTTGTGTCAAAAAAGCCATGCTGCTGCCATCCACGCACCGCAACTGGAAGTCTTAAATGCTTTAAGACTCTTAAAGACATATTGCTGGGCTGGATTATCTAGTGGTTTTCTTACATCATATGGTGCTCAGTTATCTTGAGGAAATCCAGGAGCACAACTATTAGATAGAGATCAAATTATTTAAGGGTGAAAGAATAGATTTTGTAATTGATTGATAATAGCTACAAAGGGGGCAACAGTTAATTGATCATTTCCGTTGCTTTCTTTGAGCCATTAGGTTGCAGTGTATTTAGAGTGTAAATTCAATACATTTCCTTTCTTACTAGATTACTGTACTATTAGCTGTCTGAGGAACGTGGTCAATCGGATAGATTTTAAGAACTTTGTAGTCACAATTGTGCTTCTCAAAGAAATGTCTTGAGAGGCCATGCTTTTGAAAGCCCATTCAGATGTTGATCTGGTGCCCGTTAAGCCTGAGGTGTAATGGCTGAGTTGGCCTTCCCACATATTGATTCTTGCATAGCTTGAGGAACAGGTAAGGTGAAATTTAACTGAGAACTTTTTACCACTGTTGTGAAACTCAGTGATCTCTGACTTCAATGGTTTACAACATAGGCATCCTCTTTTTTCAGTTGAAAATTCCTTTTGACAAAGGTATCTCCTGAATTCCCCAATGTGTGCTTGTGTAGGCGGCTTGGGGCGAATAGCCCTTTAAGACTTGGAGATCTGCGATATGTAATTCTCGGTTATTCGGGTAGGACTAAATAAAGAAATGGGTCCAATTTCAGGATTTGCCAATGTTTTTTTAAGGATATGGTTTAACTTATTGTGATCTGTGGTGTATGTAGTGATGAAGTTCAGAGATCTAGAGGTTGCAGAAGTTTCAGAAATTGTTATTTTCTGTTAGGCTCTTGTCTTGTGTATATGAGGCTGCTCTGCTTTGTGCTTCTTTAGTCAATTTATTCGGATAGCCCTTAGATGTAAATCTTTTTGTTTTAGTGGATGCTTGTAGCTGATACATATGGTTTTCGGTGCAATTTTTCCTTATTCTTCTAAATGGCCCAAAAGGTATATTCACTTTCCTTTTTTTGAATGACCACTATTAAAGGGCAGGTAACTGTTCGAATCGAAAGATTTAAAGTAGGTATTGTTGGTTATGTTGGTTATGTTAGGTAATGTTGGTTATTATGATAAATTAACAGATCCAGAAATTCAATTTGTCTTTGCGTATGTTGGGGTACCAGGGATATCCCCCAGTCATTATCTATATCATAAAAATCAAAGTCTGTCTGTCTGTCTGTCCTTCTGTCTGTCTGTCTGTCCTCTATAGACTTCCAAACGCCTGAACCGTTTGACCCCAAATTTGGCACACAGATACATTGGGTGCCCGGGAAGGTTATTGCGAAGGTCCCGTCCCCGCCAGATGTACAGGAGGGGAGGGGGAGGGGAAAGAGAGGCGCCCCATAGAGATGAATGGGAAAATCTCCTCACTGCAAACACAGGTGATATAATTAGCTGCAGCAGACACGGCAGTTGGAGCCTTAGCAACCAATAGGATTACTGCTTTCATTTTCACAGGGAGCAATGGTTGCTAGGGAAGCTGCCTCACAACATCCACAGTAATAACTGGTAGACCCCCTACTCCATCTATACAGTACATGTATATACAGGACCCTACTCCATCTATACAGTACATGTATATACAGGACCCCCTACTCCATCTATACAGTACATGTATATACAGGACCCCCTACTCCATCTATACAGTACATGTATATACAGGGCCCCCTACTCCATCTATACAGTACATGTATATACAGGGCCCCCTACTCCATCTATACAGTACATGTATATACAGGACCCCCTACTCCATCTATACAGTACATGTATATACAGGACCCCCTACTCCATCCATACAGTACATGTATATACAGGGCCCCCTACTCCATCTATACAGTACATGTATATACAGGACCCCCTACTCCATCTATACAGTACATGTATATACAGGACCCCCTACTCCATCTATACAGTACATGTATATACAGGACCCCCTACTCCATCTATACAGTACATGTATATACAGGACCCCCTACTCCATCTATACAGTACATGTATATACAGGGCCCCCTACTCCATCTATACAGTACATGTATATACAGGACCCCCTACTCCATCTATACAGTACATGTATATACAGGGCCCCTTACTCCATCTATACAGTACATGTATATACAGGGCCCCCTACTCCATCTATACAGTACATGTATATACAGGGCCCCCTACTCCATCTATACAGTACATGTATATACAGGACCCCCTACTCCATCTATACAGTACATGTATATACAGGACCCCCTACTCCATCTATACAGTACATGTATATACAGGGCCCCCTACTCCATCTATACAGTACATGTATATACAGGGCCCCCTACTCCATCTATACAGTACATGTATATACAGGGCCCCCTACTCCATCTATACAGTACATGTATATACAGGACCCCCTACTCCATCTATACAGTACATGTATATACAGGACCCCCTACTCCATCCATACAGTACATGTATATACAGGACCCCCTACTCCATCTATACAGTACATGTATATACAGGACACCCTACTCCATCTATACAGTACATGTATGTACAGGGCCCCCTACTCCATCTATACAGTACATGTATATACAGGACCCACTACTCCATCTATACAGTACATGTATATACAGGGCCCCCTACTCCATCTATACAGTACATGTATATACAGGGCCCCCTACTCCATCTATACAGTACATATATATACAGGACCCCCTACTCCATGTATACAGTACATGTATATACCGAAACCCCTACTCCATGTATACAGTACATATATATACAGAACCCCCTACTCCATCTATACTGTACATGTATACAGGACCCCCTACTCCATCTATACAGTACATGTATATACAGGACCTCCTACTCCATCAATACTGTACATGTATACAGGACCCCTACTCCATCTATACAGTACATGTATATACAGGGCACTACAGGACAGGTATACCAAACTGTGACTGGGTAACACCGCCACACCAGACCTGACCAATACCCCCATACTGTGACTGGATAACACTGCCATACCAGACCTGACCAATACCGCCACACTGTGACTGGGTAACACCTCCATACCAGACCTGACCAATACCGCCACACTGTGACTGGATAACACTGCCATACCAGACCTGACCAATACAACCATACTGTGACTGGATAACACTGCCACACCAGACCTGACCAATACCGCCATACTGTGCTGGATAACACTGTCATACCAGACCTGACCAATACCGCCATACTGTGACTGGGTAACACTGCCACACCAGACCTGACCAATACCGCCATACTGTCACTGGATAACACTGTCATACCACACCTGACCAATACCGCCAAACTGTGACTGGATAACACTGCCATACCACACCTGACCAATACCGCCATACTGTGACTGGATAACACCACTATACCAGACCTGACCAATACCGCCATACTGTGACTGGAGAACACCGCCACACCAGACCTGACCAATACCGCCGTACTGTGACTGGATAACACCGCCATACCAGACATGACCAATACCGACACACTTTACTGAATAACACTGCCATACCAGACCTGACCAATACCGCCATACTGTGACTGGATAACACAGCCACACCAGACCTGACCAGTACCGCCATACTGTGACTGGATAACACCGCCATACCAGTCATGACCAATACCGACTCACTGTGACTGAATAACACTGCCATACCAGACCTGACCAATACCGCCATACTGTGACTGGAAAACACCGCTATACCAGATCAAAACCGCCATACCCCCCTTGAAAAGACACCAGATTTTCTGGCAAGTCTGAACAGGAGGGTACTGCCCCTCTGCAAGGTGCTACCCTACACACCAGACCATGGTTGCCTAATGGTAAATACGACCCTGCAGGTATACAGGACACTGACACTTTATACCCGGGCAGCGCCGGGTACATTTTCTAGTTATATATATATCTTAGGGATTCATCAATTTTATTGCTGCTACCTCTCCACAAAAAGAAGAGGACATCAATGTATCTCCTTTGTTTGATATAGTGCATGTGATCTTAGGTATTATTCTTCGAAGATTCCCATAAAGAGGTTAGCATACGCAGGCGCCACTCTGGTCCCCATTGCTCTGCCACAGATCTGATGAAAAATTTACCCATTGACCACGTCCATGGTGAGTAGTATAATGCCTGGCGTCCAACTTTTTTTTTAGGAATCTCATCAGCCCATCCTAGTTCTTCAAGTATCTTGTAGATTCCTTAAAGCTTCCGCGTTTGTTAGGATTGGGACAGGGAGACACAAGGACACGTGTCCCTGAAGCTGTCACCTACCCCGCTGTCCCTACCTTCTTGCCTCAGATGCTCTAAAATAGCAAACGGACAACTGGACGGCAGTCCCTAGGCTGGCTGAGTGAAACACAGAACAATACAAGACAGACAAAACACAATAAGGAGAAGTCAGAAGTCCAAGTCAAATACCAAACGGGCAGCATAGTACAAAATCGTGTCCAAAGGGGTAGTCAAAGGGTTAATAGCAGAGGTCAGGTAACCAGGAATCAAATACAGACTAAAGGCTAGGTCAAGTAACTCTAGGGTGAACCAGGTACTATTGCAGGCGAGGAATGAGAGCTCAGGGCTGATACTTATGGATCAGGGAAGAAAAAGAGTGCTGCACCTCACACCTATGGCTGATACTAGTACCTCTCGGCTGCATAAAAAACATCAGAATTCTGTATGTGAATTGATCAAGTCACACTTCCTCATGTACCGCGTGCAGGTATCTGTTACACATGGGTCCCTACACTAAGTCCACACTGTGCCAGTCAGCGACCACCACTCCCGCAGGCATGCACAGTAAGGGAAGGGAGGCCATGGAACGGCCCTGCAACCCCCATGCCACAGGACCAGACCCAAAAATGCCACACCAAAATCCAGCCAGCACCACCGGCGGAGGAAGCTGCCCCCAAACAGCACAAGTCTGGATAAGGTATTGCACTCACCATAGCTATCAAAGATAGAATGGAACAGACAGGAGGGATTAAAACCATGAGCACTCAGGTGTCTCCTGCTAATTGCGGTCATGTGGGTCTCACCAGAAGGAGTGCAAAACACGGAGAAGAGAGAGAAACAAAATACGGTTCAGGGAAGAAAAAGAGTTCTGCACCTCACACCTATGGCTGATACTAGTACCTCTCAGCTGCATAAAAAACATCAGAATTCTGTATGTGAATTGATCAAGCCACACTTCCTCATGTACCACGTGCAGGTATCTGATACACATGGGTCCCTACACTAAGTCCACACTGTGCCAGTCAGCGACCACCACCCCCGCAGGCGTGCACAGTCAGGGAAGGGAGGCCATGGAACGGCCCTGCAACCCCCATGCCGCAGGACCAGACCCAAAAATGCCACACCAAAACCCAGCCAGCACCACCGGCGGAGGAAGCTGCCCCCAAACAGCACAAGTCTGGATAAGGTATTGCACTCACCATAGCTATCAAAGATAGAATGGGACAGACAGGAGGGATTAAAACCATGAGCTCTCAGGTGTCTCCTGCTAATTGCGGTCATGTGGGTCTCACCAGGAGGAGTGCATGTAGTGTATCTGATACACATGGGTCCCTACACTAAGTCCACACTGTGCCAGTCAGCGACCACCTGCGCGGTGGTACACGGGGCAATATGGCTTGATCAATTCATATACAGACACTCTGGTGTTGATTTTTAATATAGACCGAGCGGCATTAGTATCAGCCATAGATGGGATGTGCAGCCGTTCCATTCTCTCCAGTTCGTTTTCACAGTTCTCCTTCTCTGAACAGCTTGCACTCCTTTATAAGACACCACATGACCAAAATTAGCAGGATATGCCTGTGCTCACATGTCCAGACCTTATGTCTTCCCCATTCTGTGAGAGCAGCAATGGTAAGTGTAATACCATATCCATACTTGTGTCGTTTGGGGGCAGCGGTGGTGCTGGCCGGGTTTTGGTGGGGCTTTTTGGGTCTGGTCCTGTGACATTGGGGTTGCAGGGCCATTCCATGGCCTCCCTTCCCTGCACGTGCACGCTTTGCGGGGTTGGTGGTCGCTGACCGACACGGTGTGGAGTTAGCGTAGGGACCCGTGTGGACCAGAGGACCTGCGCGGTGGTACACGGGGCAATATGGCTTGATCAATTCATATACAAACACTCTGGTGTTGATTTTTAATATAGGCCGAACGGCATTAGTATCAGCCATAGATGGGATGTGCAGCCGTTCCATTCTCTCCAGTTCGTCTGATACTTATGGAGCCTGGAGTCCCAGCCCCAGACTTGATTGGGGCTGAGGCTCCAGGTCCTGCACAGATACCGACAGCTTACTGGTGAGTCAGCTGTCAGTCGATAATTAGTGAACAAACAAAACACCTAAGCTGATCAGCCAGGGGAATAAAACCCTGGCCTCTGCTACAACACAGAACAGCAGAGCAGAGTGAGTGTAACGCCTGGAGTAGTGGATACACTGGACCGTCACCAGCGATGGCACTAACCTCACCAGGGAGCGGATTCTAAGTGGCCGGTGGTTTTCACCAGAGCCCGCCGCAAGGCGGGATGGACCTGCTGCGGCAGGCGACCCCCAGGTCGCTACCCATGGCTTGGTTGCTGGTGACGGCAGGCGAGGCGTGGCAGGAGCAGTAGGCAGGAGATCGCGCAGGCAGAGGACAGAAGGCGTGCTCGCAGGTGGCGGACAGGACTCAGGAACAATGGGAAGGCAGCGGGCAAGGATAGGGACAAGGACTAAGGACAGGAACCAGGGACAAGGACTAAGGACAGGAACAACAGGGAGCTGGGCCAAACGCTATGGGAAGCATGTAGAGGCTCCAACACAAGGGACAGGGCATGCTGGGATTTATAGGGGAGTGATTGGTGCAACTAACCAATTAAGGGCGGACTGGCCCTTTAAACCTGAGACAGCCGGCGCGCGCGCGCCCTAGGAGGCGGGGACGCGCGGGCCGGCCGGCACAGACCGAGACAGGAACGGAGGAGAGGTGAGGCGCCGCGGCCGTGACAGTGAGTGAAAAAACATATGGCTGCTATGGACGCCAAGTCGAACGCCCGGCCCGAGTCCTAACAGAACAATCCCCCCCCTCGAGGAGGGGCCTCCGGACCCTCACGAAGACCTCCAGGCTTTTCAGGATACGAAAGATGAAAACTTTTTATTAAATAAGGGGCATGAAGATCTCGTGATGTTACCCATGTATGCTCCTCCGGGCCATACCCCTTCCAATGTACCAGATACTGTATGGTCCTACGAATTCTTCTTGAGTCGAGAATCCTTTCAATCCTTTCAAGCAACTGCTGGAGGAGTGTACTTCTTAAGGAGGCTCTTGTGGAATACAGGATGAATTTTTAATGATCGAGGTAACTGTAACTTAAATGACACAGGGTTAATAATTTCAGCAATGGGAAACGGACCAATATACCGGGGTGCAAATTTAGCTGAAGGCACACGAAGTTGGAGGTTCTTTGAGGACAACCATACTTTCTCACCCACCACATACTGGGGACCAGGGCGGCGTCTACGGTTGGCATATTGGATATGTTTCTGTTGGGGTACGATTAGAGTCGCAAGACTCTCCACCGAAACTGTGCACAGTTTTTGTGTAAGTTCTATGACTGAAGTGAATTGAGACTCTTGATTAGGAACTGCTGAAAACTGGGGATGATAACCATAGTTACAATAGAAGGGGGTTAGTTGTTTGGACTTATTAACGTGGTTGTTCAAAGCAAATTCTGCCATAGGTAAATACTCAAACCATGCATTTTGATTATCAGATATGTAACACCTTAAGTACTCTTCGAGAGACTGATTAGTACGTTCTGTTTGTCCATTGGTTTCTGGATGGAATGCAAAAGAAAATGACATTGATATATTCAACAACTCACAAAATGCCCTCCAGAATTTTGATACAAATTGAAGCCCTCGGTCTGAAACAATATTGGTAGGGATTCCGTGCAGACGGAGGATATGACGTACAAACAGTTTTGCCAGGGATTTGGCGGTGGGTAGTTTTTTCAAGGCTATCAGGTGACACATCTTGCTAAATCGGTCTACTACCACCCAGATTACGGTCTTTCCCCGTGAGGGAGGAAGGTCCGTGACAAAGTCCATCAAAAGATGGGACCATGGACGACAAGGCAACGGAAGGGGCTGCAGCAGACCTTCAGGCAAAGACCTTGGGGTTTTGGCTCGTGCACATGTCTCACAGGACTTTACGTATTCCCTTACATTTCTTTGCCATGAAGGCCACCAGCATGAATGAAACTACAGATAACCTGTCCCAGCTATGCCAGGATGACCAGCCAGTGTGGACGCATGAACCTCTTTCAACACTGCTAATCTAAGGTTTACAGGAACGAACAGCTTATCAGGAGGTACATCAGCTGGCGCGTTATTTTGAAATCTCAAAATTTAATTTTTTAGGTTAACGGACATACTGGCCAACACAATGCCTGGGGGTAGGATGTTTTCAGGCTCTACCTCAGGCATATTATCAACACCAAAGCTCCTGGATAAGGCGTCTGCCTTAATATTCTTGGATCCCGGACGGTACGTAACAATAAAATTGAAACGGGTAAAAAACAATGCCCAACGGGCTTGACGCGGATTTAACCTTTTAGCTTTATCCAGGTATAACAGGTTCTTATGATCTGTCAAAACTGTAACCTGGTGTCTAGCTCCCTCCAGGAAATGCCTCCACTCCTCGAAGGCCCATTTGATGGCCAAAAGTTCCCGATTACCAATGTCGTAATTAGCCTCGGAAGTGGAGAATCTCCTGTAGAAGTAAGCCACAGGTCTCAGATTGGTATAAGGTTCCCTGCCCTGAGAGAGTACCGCTCCTACACCGGACTCTGAGGCATCAACCTCAACCACGAATGAAAGCTCTAAATCAGGATGAACCAAGACGGGGGCAGTAGAAAAACTCTTTTTCAACTGAGTAAACCTTTGGACCTCATTTAAGGTAGTAGGTTTTGCCCACTCCAGTACTGCGGACACCTTTTTGGGATCCATTTGTACTGAATTAGGGGTAAGAATGTACCCAAGGAACCCAACCTCTTTTACTTCACAAAGACATTTGGAGAACTTAGCACACAAAGAATTTTTCCTAAGCCTGAATAACACCTCACGTACAAGTCTCTGGTGGGACGGCCAGTCTGGTGAGTAAATGAGGATGTCATCCAGGTATATCATGACAAATTCACCAAACAGATCACGAAATATGTCATTTACGAACCTTTGGAACACAGCAGGAGCATTACTGAGCCCAAAGGGCATCACCAGATATTCAAAGTGACCTGTTAAAAGCTGTTTTCCATTCATCGCCTTCCCGGATCCGAATCAAGTTATATGCCCCCCGAAGGTCAATTTTGGAGAACCAACGGGCACCTATAACTTGGTTTAAAAGATCCGGGATTAGGGGAAGGGGATGCTGGTCCTTAACGGTTATTTTATTAAGTTCTCTGTAATCTATACAAGGACGTAACCCGCCATCCTTCTTCTCCACAAAGAAGAAGCCAGCACCCATAGGAGACACTGATGGGCGGATGTAACCCTTCCTCAAACTATCCTGTATATATTGCCGCATCGACTCTCGTTCCGGGGGAGACAGGTTAAAAATCCGACCCTTAGGAAACCTGGCCCCGGACACAAGATCGATAGCACAATCATACGGAAGGTGAGGAGGCAAGGCGTCAGCAACCGCCTCATCAAAAACATCACAGTAGTCCTCAATGAACTCAGGAATTTCAGTCAAATGCAAGAATTACCCCACTTGATCAATTCTGAGGTTCTCCAACTAAAGACAGGATTGTGGAGTCGTAACCATGGTAACCCAAGAATTACATCTGCGGCTAGTTTGTCCATAACAAAAAAGGAAATTTGTTCATGGTGGAGACAGCCAACCCCCATAGACACCTCAGGGGTACTGAACCTGATGTTACCCCCACTTAAAGGGGCAGAGTTGGCACCTGAAACAGAGAATGGGTAACACAGCGGAATCAACTTTAACCCTAAGGACACAGCAACAGACATACGAATAATACTCAGGGCTGCGCCTGAGTCCACCATGGCCTGACAGGAAAAAATAACATCACCAGAAAACAATTTAACAGGCAGTAAAAGCTTATCATAGATTTTTTGAGGTACCTGTGTGCCTGGGTGACCCTCCAGATCATCACCCAGGCACTGCCGTTTTCCTGGATGTTGATTAGGCCTAGACGGGCACTCTCGGACATAGTGACCAGGTTTTCCGCAGTACAGACACAGCAAATTGTCCAATCGATGTTTCCTGCGGGTGGCAGCAGAGGTTGACCCCAATACCATAGGTTCCTCTGATGACGAGGTAGGAGAAGGAACTGTAACAAATCTAGGGGAGGTTACCTTGCTACCAACCAAGTGACCCTGACAAGTAACACTAGATGTCACCCCTTGCTTCTCCCACTTTCTCTCTCTAAGTCGTCTGTCAACGGAGATGGCTAAGGTCATCATGTCACTTAGAGAGTCAGGAGAGGGATGACTGACCACAGCATCTTTAATATTATCAGACAATCCCTGACAGTCACCACACTCCACTGCCTAAACTCAGCCGAGTAGTCCTCAAAGGTGCGGTGACCTTGCTGGATGGACAACAAGTGAGCCTCGGCCAGGGCAGCATGATTAGGGTCACCATAGATCTGTCCTAGGGAGGAAAAAAAGGACTGGACTGAACTCCATTCTGGAGCTTCAACTGGTAATGACAAGGCCCAATCCTGGGGAGGCCCCTGGAGAAGGGACACAATCATGGCCACCCTCTCTGCTTCCCCAGAGAATGAATTAAACCGGAAATAAAGGTTATATGATTCTTTAAATGTTCTGAGTTTCTCAGGATTACCGTCAAAACGGTCAGGCATGAGCATTTTAAGTCTAGTGGTCTGAACCGGTAATGCTACTTGGGCAGGTGTCGCAGTCGACTGGGTGCTGGCCTGAGTGAGGGAATCCACTCGGTCTGCCAGTTGAGTTACCACACCTGCAATACCGCTTATCCGGTTCACAAGCTCTTCTAAACGGTCAGCGACTTATGGCTCAGCAGACATAGTGAGCTGTCGGGATCGGTGGCGTGGATTATTGGGCCTGCGATAATGTTAGGATTGGGACAGGGAGACACAAGGACAGGTGAGCCCTGAAGCTGGCACCCACCCCGCTGTCCCTACCTTCTTGCCTCAGATGCTCTAAAATAGCAAACGGACAACTGGACGGCAGTCCCTAGGCTGGCTGAGTGAAACACAGAACAATACAAGGCAGACAAAACACAATAAGGAGAAGTCAGAAGTCCAAGTCAAATACCAAATGGGCAGCACAGTACAAAATCGTGTCCAAAGGGGTAGTCAAAGGGTTAATAGCAGAAGTCAGGTAACCAGGAATCAAATACAGACTAAAGGCTAGGTCAAGTAACTTTAGGGTAAACCAGCAGGGCCGGAATGGGACTAAAAATCAGCCCTGGCACTCACACCCCTCCAGCCCACATACCATATGGGTCGTGTTGTGTTGTATTGCAGCTCAGTTCCATTGACGGGAATGGTGCAAAGTCTATCTACCTATCTATATATCTCTCTATATCCTATCTATCTATCTATCTATCTATCTATCTATCTATCTATCTATCTATCTATCTATCTATCTCTCTATATCCTATCTATCTATATATCTCTCTATATCCTATCTATCTATCTATCTCCTATCTATCTCCTATTTATCTATCTATCTATCTATCTATCCATCGATCTATTATCTATCTATCTATCTATCTATCTATCTCCTATCTATCTATCGCCTATCTATCTCCTATCTATCTCCTATCTATTATGCAACAACAGACTACAGCAGCGATAAGAGGTGTAAGTATAGGGAAATTTTTAGGATATGAAAAATAATATTACACTTATCCTGTATAATGTTAGCACTGGTAAGACAATTTTTTATGCATGAGAATACTGTATATCTCTAAATAGCTGTCATAGTTACCAACTAACACCAGTATACAGGAAGCGAATATCATCATTATACATATTACCGCCATACTGTTACTGACCAATGTATTATAAAGAGACTGATACTACCATTATTACAGTAAACAAGTAACAGATAATACCTCAACACTGTGACCACTACCATCATCACAACATGACTAATACCACTATGCTGTCACTGAATAAAATCCACTATGTGAACACAAGTATTACCAATAAAATGAGTATACACAGGACAAATAATACCATCACCATACAGTGACTGGATAATACTGCTGTACTGTCTATTAATAATATTCCCTTTATACCACCAACATATAAAATGCAATATTCTACCTCAGCATTGACTAGAGATGAAGTTCAGAGCATTTGGGTTCATGTGAACCTAAACTTACTGTAAGGTCTCTCATCTCTAGCAGTGACCAAATAGAGGTAAATATCCAGCTATACAAAGGATCTACAGACCTTAAGAGTACGTTCACACAGACAGGATCTGCAGCAGATTTCGTGCTGCAGATATCATTGTTACTCAATGACGGAACCCAGCATCAAATCTGCTGCAGATCCTGTACGTGTAAATGCACCCAAAAAGTGATTATAGTGCAGTTACTTCCAGTGACTTACAGGAGGCGTCTTCCTACATGAATCATAAGTGACGTTCTTGGTAGTCAAAGTTGTGTTTTTTCCTTTTCTTTCCATCTGGCTCAGCCCATCATGAAGATTTTTTCAGCCATGACTAGTCTCCCCAGAATCTGTGAGACAAACACTTTAGGCTCCACGCTCCAGCATCATCCTAACCTTATACCTCATCATAACCCTATATTGCCCATTGCTTTACACAGTAACAGTGCCCCCTCTGTGCTCCTACATAAGCAATCAGGCCCAATATGCGCCTCCAAATAGTAGTCAGGCAGCTCTGTGTGCCTATATAGTAGTAGTTAGACCCTCTCTGTGCTATGTCATTATATAGGCGACTTCAATGCTCCCCTATAGTAAGCTCCCCTGAGCAGCAGTCCCCATATACCATAGGTCCCACTGAGCACAGGTCCCCAGGTGCAGCCCCTAAATAATATAGCCCCCCACACATAATATAGATGCCCTGTGCAGTCCTACATAATATAGCCCCCCCACATAGTATAGCCCTTCCCCCTTTGTACCCTGCAAAGTATATCCTACCTTTGTAGCCCCCACATAGTATAGGTCCCTGTTTAGCCAGCCCCCACATAGTATAGCCCCAACATATTACCCCCCCATGTAGCCCCCCACATAGTATAGGTCCCTGTGTAGCAAGCCCCCACATAGTATAACCCCAACATATTACCCCCCATGTAGCCCCCCCCATAGTATTGGTCCCTGTGTAGCCAGCCCTCACATAGTATAGCTGCAACATATTACCCCCCGATGTAGGCCCCCACATAGTATAGGTCCCTGTGTAGCCAGCCCCCACATAGCATAGCCCCAACATATTACCCCCCCATGTAGCCCCCCCATAGTATAGGTCCCTGTGTAGCCAGCCCTCACACAGTATAGCCGCAACATATTAACCCCCCCCCCCCGTGTAGCCCCCACATGGTATAGGTCTCTGTGTAGCCAGCCCCCACATAGCATAGCCCCAACATATTACCCCCATGTAGCCCCCCACATAGTATAGGTCCCTGTGTAGCCAGCCCCCACATAGCATAGCCCCAACATATTACCCCCCCATGTAGCCCCCCACGTAGTATAGGTCCCTGTGTAGCCAGCCCTCACACAGTATAGCCGCAACATATTAACCCCCCCCCCCCCGTGTAGCCCCCCACATGGTATAGGTCTCTGTGTAGCCAGCCCCCACATAGCATAGCCCCAACATATTACCCCCCATGTAGCCCCCCACATAGTATAGGTCCCTGTGTAGCCAGCCCCCACATAGCATAGCCCCAACATATTACCCCCCCATGTAGCCCCCCACGTAGTATAGGTCGCTGCGTAGCCAGCCCTCACATAGTATAGCCGCAACATATTAACCCCCCCCTCATGTAGCCCCGCACATAGTATAGGTCCTGGTGTAGTCAGCCCCCACATAGTATGGCGGCAACACATTATTCCTGCCCTGATGTAGCCCCCCACATAGTATAGGTCCCTGTGTAGTCAGCCCCCACATAGTAAAGCCCCAACATATTATCCCCCCCCCCTGTTGTCCCTCACATAGTAAATGTGTCCCTCTGTAGCCTCCACATTTTCCCCCTGTACAGCCCCCACATTGTATTGAACCCCCTCTGTAACCGTAGCCACATGTTATAGGCCCCATTCATGTAAAAAAACAAAAGTATACTCACCTCGAATCCAGCAGGTCCTCTCTGTTCCTCTCTGGTCCGCTGCCGTTAGCTGCTTACAGGTCCCGTGTTCAGCAGCCCGATGCAGACCAGCCCTGAAGTCTCATAGCTCCAGCCCCGCGGCGCCTGCACCTCTCTCATGTACTGCACGTCGGCGGACGTGTGACATCATCCGTTACTGCCCGCCACTGAGCAGTAGATGAGAGAGATGCAGGCGCCGCGGGGCTGGAGCTATGAGACTTCGGGACCAGTCTGCATCGGGCTGCTGATCACGGGACCTGTAAGCAGATAACGGCAGATGCAGAGCGGCCGCACAAACTCCCTGCAGCCGCGACCTGTGCGGCAGGGCGATGGCGGCGGACGGTGGTATGCTTAGGAGAGGGCTGGTCGGCGGCCCTCCGACTTATAATCTGAGCAGCCCAGCGGGCATTTGCCTGGCCTGCCAGATTATCAGTCCGGGCCTGTAAACCAGGTACTATCGCAGGCGAGGAATGAGAGCTCAGGGCTGATACTTATGGAGCCTGGAGTCCCAGCCCCAGACTTGATTGGGGCTGAGGCTCAAGGTCCTGCACAGATACCGACAGCTTACTGGTGAGTCAGCTGTCAGTCAATAATTAGTGAACACACACAACACCTAAGCTGATCAGCCAGGGGAGTGAAACCCTGGCATCTGCTACAACACAGAACAGCAGAGCAGAGTGAGTGAAAAATATATGGCTGCTATGGACGCCGAGTCGAACGCCCGGCCCGAGTCCTAACAGCGTTATAGTCCTCATAATCTTGCAGGACAATTCCCCCACCCTTATCTGCCAATCTAGTCATCAGGTCATAATTAGAGCGGAAACCCCTGAGGGCTTGTTGCTCTCCTCTATTGAGTCTACCTTCTGTTTAGATGCATTTTTCCGGAATGATTTTCTGTAGATCTCTAGAGACTGCATCGTACAAAGTTGGTCTCTTCTATTTCTGGTTCCTCCTGATAGGACTGAAGTGAACAGTAAGGATAGAATTATTTGGTTCTTTGATGGGGGTGGCCATATGGTTCATAGGTCCAGACATAATGGAATTAAGGCTGTTCAGTATGGAGGATGTCACCCGATTGTCTCCTATTTTGTTTTTAGGAGAGTTTATTGTTGTATTTAGCCTATGATATTTCTCTTTGATTCTGTCAATCGTTTTTCTGATTTCCCTTAAATCTTTCAGAGGTTGTTCTGAAGTTTTTATAAGAGTGCTGATTTGTCAAAAGGAATTTTCAACTGAAATAAAAGAAGATGCCTATGCTGTAAACCATTGAAGTCAGAGATAACTGAGTTTCACAACAAGAGTGGTAAAAAATTCTCAGTTAAATTTCACCTTACCTGTTCCTCAAGCTATGCAAGAATCAATATGTGGGAAGGCCAACTCAGCCATTACACCTCAGGTTTAATGGGCATAGGATCAACATCAGAATGGGCTTTCAAAAGCATGGCCTCTCAAGACATTTCTTTGAGAAGCACAATTGTGACTACAAAGTTCTTAAAACGATAAAACAAGTCAAAATGAGGCCCAGTATTGTGTGTGGCCTCCATGTGCCTTTATGACGTCCCCACAACACATGGGCATGCTCCTCATAAAGTTGCGGATGGTCTTCTGAGGGATCTCCTCCCAAATCTGTACTTAAGCATCTGCCAACTCCTGGACAGTATGTGGTGCAATGTGACGGTGAATGGAGCAAGACATGATGGCCTAGATGTGCTCGATTGGAATCAGGTTTGCAGAACGGATGGGCCAGTCCATAGCTTCAGTGCCTTTATCTTGCAGGAACTACTGACACATTCCAGCCACATGAGGTCTAGCATTGTCCTGCATTAGGAGGAACCCAAGGCCAACCACACAAGCATATGGTCTCATAAGTAGTCCGAGGATCTTATCTCGGTAACTAGTCCACCAGACTCCAGACAGACTGACTACTGTGAGATCCATTTGCCTGAGGAAGTCCGGGAAGGGCCGAAAGCTTGCTTTATATTTATGGTCTCCACTGCATAGTATTTCATATTGGTCGGAGTATACACTATTTGTCTATCACTGTAAAATAAACTATCACTTCTGCATAATATTGAGTGCCTTGGATTTTACTACGCTCTTAACACTACACTGTCTGACACAGCAAATCTTCTTGTGTTCCCTTTATTTTTTGAGCAGTGTACTATTAATAGTATTTTATACTAATAATAGTATACTAATTTTTTGTTTGAGTTTTGTTATTGATGAATATAAGGAATCCTGGGGATAGAGATGGGCCACAACAAGCCACTGCAATACTGTTTTCTTTTGGTTTTGTTTTTTTTTTGTGTAGGGGCTTATGATGCCACACGGGTGTAGTTGAATTATATGAATTGTTTTATAAACAAAGCTACATCCAGTTACTATAGTACGCCTGGCTCTTTACAGATCTTTCCATAAATGTGGCCTGTAATTGGGTCAAAGCCTCAATTTGCATACAAGAGTAATCAAAGGAAAATCTTATCATAAATGTATTCACAGTATTTAATGTCTCAAGCATGCTAGTAACATCTAGATAAACCAGAGCTATTATGCTTAAATACTGTGATCTAAAGATGAGAATGTTAACTATTTGGCTACAATGACCAAATACATGATTACAAAACAGAGAAGCAGGTCCAGAAAAGAACTCTCATCCATAAATTCCTTGATAGTTTATAAAAGTTGGGGACTTTTTCCATTGCCAGTGAAGAAAAGAGTAGAGAGTACTAAGTATCAAGAAATCAGGAAAGCTGATGTTGTATAGTCAGGGCACAGAAGGCACAGATAAGATCCAATACTATATAGGAGGCAAAGAGGGGCCCAAACACTATACAGGAGGCCTATTTCTATATGGGCAAGGTGGGCAAATAACAGGGAGAGAGGGGCTATTACTGTACAGATGGCACAGAAAAGACCTAATATTATTAAGGGGCACAGAGAGAGGTCTAATACTGTACGGAATGCACAGTGAGGGCTAATATCATACAGGAGACACAGGGGGCCTAATACTATACAGGGGCAGATAGAGGGCTAATACAATACAGGGAGCATAAAGGGGGCGAATATACAGTTTGTACAGGAGGGCCAAATACTATACAAGGTGCACAAGGTGTTCACACTGCAGGTTGCATGCTGTATGTGGCCTAAGTATAGACAAAAAAACAAAAAGTGCAATAGTATGTACGATTTGCACTTGCACCTGTAGGTTGCTGTTGCACTTTTTTTGCCTGAACAATGTAGATCTTTTTAGGTCTAGCTGCACACTGACAATTGTTGTGCAATATGCTGACAAAAAAAACCCTAATTGGCAGGTTTCTTTTATTTATTTTTTTGCTTCTTTTACTTCAGTTGTAAAACTGAAGTTGTACTTTTATTGCTTAACCTTGTGAAAAGCCTGATGTTGTAAATCTTGGACTTGAAACATTTTCACTCATCTCTAGTTATAACATTTAGCATTTAGCAATAAGACATTTCTAGTAAGGCATTTGTAGAACAATAGTCTAATGGTCCACCTAGTGGTAAAAGTAGGAACTTCAATGTTGTATTGTAAAATACGAATGATACATGGCATTTGTCTTTTGTAGTCAGGCCTGTATTTGGAATTCATGCTGCTCTAGGCACTTTGAGTGCTGATACCCCAAATCTACGCCTCTAGGAGTGGAGAGGGGTAATTGATGGGCTGTGTTTCCACATTGTATTTAGGTTAAAAAGGCAACATGGGAATACAGCCTTTGAGCACCTAATGGGTGCTCTTCCCTGCTGCACTAGCCACTTGGGCTAGCAAACGGCAACTGCTTTGACTTGCAAGTTCATGGCCACATGCGATGGCCACTACCACAGCAGGGAGGAACGTACTCCATTTACTAACCCTGTATCCGCACTTAAAGAGAACCAATCACCTAAAATTTACTATCCCTATTATCAAAGATTCTCTCTCCCTAAGTCTATCTATGAAGATACAGACTGCCTTTGCAGTCTGTATCTTATTCTTTACCTAATTTCTCTTCCTCTGTGCAGTAATGCTGGGCGCCGCTATCTTGATGACGTCACGCTGGAACGCACCGCTGGAACGCACGTGACGTCATCAAGATGGCGGCGGCCGGCATTAATGCACCGGAACAAAGGAGCAGGTAAAGTATAAGATACAGATTGCAAATGCAGTCTGTATCTTTATGAAGTCTATTTATGAAGATACAGACTACATTTGCAGTCTGTATCTTATACTTTACCTGCTCCTTTGTTCCGGTGCAGTAATGCCGGCCGCCGCCATCTTGATGACGTCACGTGCGTTCCAGCGGTGCGTTCCAGAGTGACGTCATCAAGATGGTGGCGCCCGGCATTACTGCACCAGAACAAAGGAGCAGGTAAAGTATAAGATACAGACTGCAAATAAATAGACTTCGGAAAGATACAGACTGCCTTTACAGTCTGTATCTTATACTTTACCTGATCCTCTGGTCCGCTACAGCAAGGCCGGCGCCGCCATCTTGATTACGCTACTTGCGTTCCACCGCTGGAACGCAAGTGACGTATTCAAGATGGCGGCGCGCGGCCTTCCTGCACCGAACAAGAGGATCAGGTAAAGTATAAGATACAGACTGCAAAGGCAGTCTGTATCTTAATAAATAGACAAAATGAAGATACAGACTGCCTTTGCAGTCTGTATCTTATACTTTACCTGATCCTCTGGACCGCTACAGCAAGGCCGGCGCCGCCATCTTGATTTAGTCTTTTGCGTTCCAGCGGTGGAACGCAAGTGACGTCATCAAGATGGCGGTGCCCGGCCTTGCCGCTTTGCATGACGGGAGCTTCCTGTCTCGCGCCGGCTCTTTTGAAAAGAGCCGGCGCGAGATAGGAAAGTAAAAAGTAAATATTTTAAAAACACAGCCAAAAAAGTAATCAATTATATTTACAAATATTAATAAAATAAGTAAATACATCTAATTAGAGAAAAAAAAAATTTTGATTTTCATCGATGATTGGTTCTCTTTAACCCTCTTAGGGCCAGTCTGTGTCCCACAAGCTTTTCTGAGGGCACTGCATCTGGCCCAGCAAGGATGGGGTTAAGTGATTTAAAGGGGGTTATCCAGCACTACAAAAACATGGCCACTTTCTTCCAAAGACAGCACCAGTCTCCAGTTTAGGTGGGGTTTTGTAACTCAGTTCCATTGAAATGAATGGACCTTAATTGCAAACCACTACTGAACTGGAGAAAAGAGTGGTGCTGTCTCTGGAAGAAAGTGGCCATGTTTTTGTAGCACTGGACAACCCCTTTAACCCTTACCTTGATGGATTAATGCAGTGTACTCAGCAGAGTGGGTGAAAGAACTTAGGCAAGACATCCATGCATTTCCATGCACTATTAGGCCATGTTCACATTTAGTAAAACACTGGCTGTTACTGATGATCATCCCAGCCGGTACAACAGTACCGGCCGGATGATCTTCACTACTAATGAATTCAAATTCATCGCTGCATACAATGGAGCGTGCGGCCGAAGTCGCACGCTCCATTGTGTGAACTGACAGGTTCTCTGCAGCCGCAGAAAACTGACATGTCAGTTTTTTGTGGCGCTGCAAGCGATCCTGGCCAGTATTCTATGTGTATAAACTCTGTCCATGATTCCATAGACGGCAGCACAATGTAAGTTTTGTGTTAATCACGGCCGTTGTTGCAAATTGACAACAATGGCCATGATTTTTTTTTTTTAATAATTGTATTTTTATAAAAAATTTTCAAAGGAAATTTTTCAACAATGTATACATCGAAACAAAAAAGATCATTGTACATATCATAGTAACCCAGTATAGCCCAAATACACAGAGATAACAAGACATTGTCCCTAATAGTAGCACAAGAGGGAAGATGGACCAGAACGACAATGTTGGAGCTCCAATTTTAGGGCGTATGGCAGTCTCCTAATGATACCATAAAAAGCTAGACTACATAAAGACACCAGACAGTACACAGAGGGGAAGAAAAGAAGGGGGGGGGGGGAGGAGAGAGGTAAGGGAAGAGCCCACATCCAACTGGACTAGTTTAAGAGGCAGGAGGGTCGGAGCAGTCAGTATTCCTCTCCACCCAATAGAGATCCCATCGGTCCCAGACTTTTTTAAACAGGTCCAGTTTGCTGTCTAATCTGGCTGTTAGATGTTCCATGTTAATTGCATGCAGAACTCTTGGAGTATAATACCAGAGCAACATTATTTTATATTGATTTTACTTGTATGTCACGCAGATAGAAGTCTTAGCCGCTCTGTCCCATATTATACTCCAAATGCTCCGAGGCAAACGCCTCCCGAAAAGACCTTCCCATGTGTCCATGTAGGGATACCGCACATCTATATCTGGTGGCCGCTGCTTAATCAATATATATATATCCGAGATTAGGCCTTTGGTGGACACCCCAGCCTTGCAAAGCCTCTCAAAATCTGTTGGTAGGGATACTGTCGTTGAAGAGAATAAAGTCATCATGTAGTGCTTGATCTGGAGGTATTGAAACTGTGTTGCAATGGGAAGGTTAAAGTCCCTAGCTATACTAGAGAATGAGCGCAGACTCCTGTCTAGCGGACCCACTATATCAGCGAAGCGAAATAATTCGTTACCATACCAATGTTTCGTCATCCCACTGGTAAGACTGTCCGGCAGTTTAGGATGGAACAGAAATGAAGTCATAGGGGAGCACTTTGACACCAAGGGAAATCGTCGCCTACACACAGTCCATATTTGTCTAGTATGGGCCATAGGCCAGAGAGCACTGTCCTGCAGGGTAACATCAGATGTGGACCATAAGAGAGAGTTGGGGTGTATTGGAGCTATCCAGAGCTTCTCTATCACCATCCACTTTGAGTAGGCACGTAAAGCGGCCCAGGCTGGGATATGGCATAAGTAAGCTGCCCAACAATAACAAACCAAGTCCGGGAGGGCCAAATCCCCCCAGCACTTAGGGGCGAGCAGGATATTTTTTGCCACCCTATGTCTTCTATGTGCCCAGACAAAGTGGAGGATAGAAGCCTGTAGGGCCTTAAGGGCTCTGAGGGGTACCGGAATCGGGAGGGCTTCAAAGTGGTATATCAACTTAGGGAGGATGGTCATCTTGACCGCTGCAATTCTCCCCAGAGCCCGAATCTCGGAAAAGAGCTTAGGGAAGTTTTGGGCATATAGAGAGGAGTAGGAGTTAGTAATCTGGACCCCTAAGTATTTGAGGGAAAGATCTTTCCAGTTATATTTATAATTAGAACGCAGGGTACCTAGTAAGGGCTCCGGTAGGTTAATGGCTAGGGCTTCGGTCTTGGACGTATTCACTTTATAGCCGGAGAGATGGCTAAATGTGTGCAGTAGGTCATGAAGGTTGGGTAGGTAAATGTGGGGTTGGGTAATCGTTAGTAGGACGTCGTCTGCAAACAGTGAGAGTTTGAAGTCGACCCCTCTAATCCGTATCCCATGAATAGCAGATTGTTGCCGTATTGCTTCCGCCAGGGGTTCGATGCACAAGACAAAGATAAGGGGGAAAAGGGGGCAGCCTTGCCTTGTGCCGTTGTGAATATGTATGAGATTGGAGGTGTGGGGAAATTTGATAGTCGCCGAAGGCGAGGCGTACAGGCCTCTGATCGCTGTGAGAAAGGTCCCGTCCAGACCAAAGGTCTCTAGGACTCTCAGCATGAACGGCCATCCCAGGCGATCAAAGGCCTTCTCCACATCAAGGCTTAAAAGTAGCGCTGAGCCTTTCTCCTTGTTTACCGCATCTACAAGATCAATTACGCGTCGCGTGTTATCGCCCCCCTGGCGGCACTGGACAAACCCCACTTGATCCTTGTCAGTGAGTTGGGGGAGCCATAGTGATAGTCGGTTAGCAAGGACCTTAGTGAACAATTTAAGGTCTGCATTGAGGAGTGCAATAGGGCGATAACTCCCACAATCCAAAGGATCTTTTCCCAGCTTAGCGATTAGGGTGATGTAAGCATGGGATAGTGTGGTTGGGATGGGTTCCCCTTGGAGGAAGGCATTAAATACTCTAAGTATATGAGGTGTAAGAATATGTTTTGTAGTATAAATATGTTAGCCCGTCAGGGCCAGGCGACTTGCCATTGGGCAAATCTTTCAGTACTTCCCCCAATTCATCTGCTGTGGTCTCGGCGTTTAAAGCATCACGCGCGTCTGCTGACAACCTAGGGAGATTACAGGTAGCTAGGAAAGCGTCGAAGAGGAGCATTCAGTCCCCTGGGGTCTTCGGGAGTGCATCTGGAAGGTTGTATAATCGGGCAAAATAGTCTCTAAACTCCTCCGCTATGGCAGAAGGGTCATGGAGTATAGTGCCATTCTTATTCCGGATAGTGTGGGGTGTCTGCTGCTCAGTACGATCCCTCAGTTGCTTAGCCAATAGGGTATAAGCCTTGTCACCTCTTTCATAATACCTTTGTGTAGTATAAAGTAGGAGTTTTTCCACTTTATCCAAAGCTAAGTTTTTGAGTTTCTCAAAAGTGCCACTGAGGGCGAGGTAACTAGCTTAGCCTCTAAGGAGCGTAACTGGGCAGAGAACTTGTCAATCATGTGGTTTCTATCCTTCTTCAGCTTTGCACTCAAGGATATACAGCAGCCTCTCATTACAGCCTTATAGCATCACCGAAGACCCCACCGAACCTGTGTTTACAGTGAAATATTCAGTCAGGGAGGACCCTAGACTCTCTCTCAGATGGGGAGTTTTTAGCAGAGTCTCATAGTGCCGAATCTTTGTCTAGTGTGAGTGGGGCGTGATCTGACCTCGTAATAAGTCCCATATGTGCATCTTTCATTATTCGTACTGCTGGAATGTTTCCAAAGAAATAATCTATATGGGTAAACGTCCCATGCGGTGAAGAATAAAAGGAGTATGACCTGTCAGAGAGATGGTTAATTCTCCATAGGTCATATAGAGCATATTTGCGGACTAATTTACGGAAGTCTCTGGCCAGCGAGACCAATGTGGCGGGGGTTTGGACAATAGTTGGAGAAAAGCAATCTACGTGTTTGGACATTACGGCGTTGAAATCTCCCCCTAGAATCAACGTAGAAGGGGGCAGTCTAGATAGTTGTGAAAGAAGCTTATTCAGAAATCGTATTTGGTGGGAGTTAGGGACGTAGGCGTTGCATAGTACAATTGGAAGCCCCCTATAGGTACCTTGAAGTATGGTATATCTACACCCAGTGTCTAATGTAGAGGTATGAATCTGAATGGGGCATGTACATGAGAGAAGTATCGCCACCCCCGCTCGTCTACAATCACAAGGGGCCGAGTACGTTACAGGGTATTTCTGCTTAGCGAAATTAAAATTGCCATTGGTGTCAAAGTGCATCTCCTGGAGGAAGACTACTTCAGCTCCCGCATTAGTGAATTCCGTCAGTGCAAGTCTGCGCTTAGCATTGGAATTGAGGCCATGAACATTAAGTGAAAAGAGCCGGACCATCGTGGGTCAGCCAGGTAACAAGGGTAGCCTAATGAGGAAATTCTAAGCTCCTTACCAGTCCAGATGACAGGCGGGTCCAATGGGAGGGAGAGTGGGCACACACCAAGGAAGGGGGGGGGGGGTACAGACTGACACAAACAAAGGAGAGAGCTATAAGAAACGGAGTACAACAAGAAGACACGTAAAGTAATACAGTGATGAACAACTGAGGAAAAACCAAACAAACAAGATAAAGAGAATACTATCCAAATAGTCAATACCAGGGATTACCTAGTGCGCCCTAAAAAAGGCGCCCCGGATAATCCTGGGATGGGGTAGAAAATATACTGTAATCTCAAACAGTTCTATACTAATGAGGATCCAAGGGCTCCGTCCACCCACCACGTGGGAAGGACAGGAGGACCGGGATGCCCAAAGAGGGAAAACCCCAACAAAGGAGGGGGGGGTAGAACCAACACTACCGGCAAGTAGGGCTGCCAACCGAAACTAGAAAAAATAAGGTGAAATCAACGGGAGAAAAGCTCAACCGCTGTGAAGCTAACAATTATCATGACACCTTGTCAGTGCCAGGTACATTTCTTAAAGGAACTGAACCTTTTGCAAGTAAAAGGGTTAGTAATGGAGGTTTATACTGGTGGTGGAACAGCAGCAATATAAGCAATATATCATCCTGTGTTAGAGGGAAGTAAGAAATGACAATATAACATAGGAACATTCCGCGACAGTTAAAATATCAGTATCTACAATCTCCCCTGACATCTAATAACTCTCCAAAACACAATGGTGTAGCATATGAGTTCCGTATTATCAGGGTGGGGCAGACTCAGGGTAGCCCCTGCGGGAAGGGTTCTTCCGTTTTTGAGCATCCACTCGCAGCAAGTCTGATGAGGGGATACCTGGAGGTAGAGGCAGTTCCCAATCCGAGATGTCTGGACGAGGAACCTCAACAGCAGTGCAGAAGTCATCCAGGTCAGTATATCCTCCCCTACGAGCAATAAGCGCAAACGGGAAGCCCCATCTGTACGGAATGTTGTGGTCTTTCAAGATCATCAGAAGCGGTTTCAAATGGCAGCGTTTTTGCAAGGTCAGCCAGGATAAATCAGCAAAGAGCTGGACAGGCACATTTTGGTATTCAAGGACAGTCAGTTGTCTGGCTTTAGACATGATAAGTTCTTTTGTTGCATAGTCCGTGACGCAACAGATAATGTCACAGAGCTGGCTGGATGTGCCCCTGGGCTGCAGAGCCCGATGCGCCCTGTCCAGCTGCAGTGGCGAGTCCGCCAGTCGATCTAGAACAGAATTAAAGAGCGTCTGCAGGACTGCTTTAAGATCTTCAGACATATCCTCCGGGAGACCCCGTATTCTGATATTGTGCCTTCTGCCCCTATTGTCAAGGTCCTCTAGATGTCTGGTGGTCTCCTGAAGATGCCTGGTGGTTAGAACAGCATGATTCCTGAGGGAGGATACAAATTTCCTAGTGTCCGTGTGAGCATGTTCTAAGGAGTCCACCCGTTCTGAGACATGTTTAAGATCTTTGCGCAGATGTGCGATTTCTGCCCGGCAAGTTTCTTTCACTTCGAAGACTAAGGATTGGAAGTCTGCCTTAGAGGGTAGCAACTGCAGAAGCCTGCGCCATTCTGGAGGGTCAGTAGCGGTATGAGAACGGTAAGAGGAGCCCCAGTCTTTACGTTGTGCCAGGAGAGACGGGGTAGCACTAAAGTCCTCCTCCTGTGAGGTCCTCCAACCCGCCATTCTCTGGGAAGGCCCAGGTTTGCCCTTTTTTGTGGTGGATGCAGAGCGGGTGCTTTTTTAAGGCATCTCGGGCAATTGGGTATCCGGTTGCACTCTGGCAGGTGAGGGGACGTTATCAGCAGGGTGAAGAGGTGATAACAGTGGGGTGCCGCTACCAGGAGTGGAATCAGGAACAGTGCGCTGATGTTGCAAATGATGTGGCGCCTGCAGAGGGAGGAAGAATTGGTGCAAAGTTCCCCAGCTCCGAGGGGGGTTGTAATCTAGGGGTCTGTGGGCTCCAGTCCTCCACGTTCGGTACTGCCGCCAGATATAGAACCCAGTCCCCTCTTGCAGTGATCCTGCTGAGGCTCGTGGACGACAGGGTGAAAGGGGTCCAAGAGGCCTTCGTTGCAGGCGTAGGTCCCGTCAGCCAGGCACTTCACCCTCACGTGATATAGTTGCAGGGAGAGGGTATGAGGACGGCACTAGGACCCCGTGTCTCAGTAGGCCAGGCTGTTGGCGCTATATTGTGCTCTATAGAGGGGCCTCACAACCCAGGGGTAGAGGTGGTCGGGTAGGTATCCCTGAGGGGTAGTGTCTCTGTGGGATAATGTCTATGTGGACCGTGGGGCAGAGTACCTGACTGTAGGCTGGCTGCACGGTCTAGAGTCCAGCTCCTCCGCAGTGGGCAAAATGGCGGCGAGCACGCCTCAGGTGGGGACCGCGCTCCGTCAGCTCTCCCCCCTAGGTGGTCCCTGGGTTCCAAGAGCTCAGGGGTCCGTGGCCGAAAGACCTCCGGTGCTCAGATGGGGGCCCTGAAAGCACCTGGGTGCAGGATCCAGGCGTATGCCGTCTCCAACACTTGAGCCAAGATGGCGCCGGCTGTGCCGCGAGCGAGGGCCGCACTCCGCAACAGAGCGCTTCCATGTGGCAGAGAGTCCCGAGACACGGACCGGGGGCTTCCCTGATGTCCTCAGGCGGTAAGGGAGCCGGGTGGCGGGTGGTGGGTTCGGTCTAGCTGAGAAACGCTGATGATGCAGGCGGTCTGTGAGCGGAGCTCTCGTTTCAAGCGGCCATCTTCCTCGGCAGCAGGACACGCCCCCCAATGGCCATGATTAATATGAAACTTACGTAGTGTGAACATAGCCTAACACTGTATACTTAAATGCAATAGTGACACAGCTACCAAATAATACCAGTATATAAAGGGCAAATATTTTCACCGTACATATTACTGCCATATAGTTGCTGACCAAATCCTGTATACCAAAACCAATATTAACAGTATAAGGTTACAAACCCACTTGCCGGATCTGCAGCGAGTCTCCTTGCCGCGTTTTTGCAGCGAGACTCGCTGCAGATCCTGGCCCTATACTTTCAATAGCAGAGAAACTCGCAGCAGGGATGTACATCCCTGCTGCGATTTTGTCTGCAGCCCGCCCCATTAACCCCCCGGCCGCCGGACATTATACATTACCGGGTCCCCGTTCCTGCTTGCTTCAGGGCTCCCGATGTCTTCACGGCCCGCCCGGCCAATCAGTGCGCTGCGGCGGGGCAGCGCACTGATTGGCCGGGTGGAACGTGCCGGGAGCCGCCGAAGCAAGCTGGGGGTGATCGTGCGGCCGGGGGCTGGGGGCGATATGCATTACCTGATCCCGGCTCCTGCTTGCTTCAGCGGCTCCCGGCACGTTCCGCCCGGCCAATCAGTGCGCTGCCCCACCGCAGCGCACTGATTGGCCGGGCGGGCCGTGAAGACACCGGGAGCCCCGAAGCAAGCAGGAACGGGGACCCGGTAATGTATAATGTCCGGCGGCCGGGGGGTTAATGGGGCGGGCTGCAGACAAAATCGCAGCAGGGATGTACATCCCTGCTGCGAGTTTCTCTGCCATTGAAAGTATAGGGCCAGGATCTGCAGCGAGTCTCGCTGCAAAAACGCAGCAAGGAGACTTGCTGCAGATCCGGCAAGTGGGTTTGTAACCTAAAAGGGGCAAATATTACCACCGCACCATGACCACATACTGACTAATGCCACCACTCTGCAACTGAATAAAATCAACTGTAAATCCATCTGTACACAGGCTTTGCACACCATATAAGTGATAACAATGTAGATATATCGAGTGACTCACAGGGGTGTCTTCTCTAAACGACTCACAGATACGTCTTCTCTGAGTGAATCACAGGTAAAGTCTTCTCTGAGTGAGTAACAGGGGGCATCTTCTCTGATTAGTCGCTTAATTTGGCTTTTCTTTTTATTTAGCCTGGAGGAAATCTCCCAGCCATGACTTATCTCCGCAGAATTTGCCGGACAAATATTATAGACTCATCACTCTCACTAGGCTAATCTCTTTACAAACTCCACCTCTGCATTGGTCTCTCTGTGCTTGTATAGTGGGTAGGCCCAATTCTGTGCCTCTATATTATATTAGGCCCCTTGTGTACAGCCCCCTTTAGTAGATGGTCCATTGTGTAGTCTCCCTTTACTAGGTGGCCCCCTGTGTTGTCTCTCTATATTAGATGGCCCCCTGTGTTGTGCACCGTGTGGTGCATGGCCTCCTGTGTAAGCCACTCTTTAGTACATGGCCCCCTGTGTAGTTTCTGTAAGGAAAATTCTATCAATCAGGACCACAAACACCAAGGTTATGGCAAGATTTATTCCTGCATGCAGGGAGACAACATAAGCAAGGGCTGCTTGATGTCTGCCTCATACAGTGTCATTAGCCCTTAATGGTACATTTCATAAAAGCATCTTAATAAAAACATATTATAGTAAATCAAATCACTACTTAGGTCCCCCTAGAATAAATGGCCCCTTGTGTTAGTCCCCCTATAGTACATGGCTCCCTGTGTATCCCACCTTTAGTAGATTGCCCCCCATTTATAGATAACCCCCTTTGTAGCTCCCCTAAAATAGATGGCAACCTGTGTAGTACCCCCTTTATTAGCTGGCCCCTCTGTGCAGCTCCCCTAATGTAGATGTCCCCTGTGCAGCTCCAGTAATGTAGATGGACCCCTGTGCAGCTCCAGTAATGTAGATGAACCCCTGTGCAGCTCCAGTAATGTAGATGGACCCCTGTGCAGCTCCAGTAATGTAGATGGACCCATGTGCAGCTCCAGTAATGTAGATGGACCCCTGTGCAGCTCCAGTAATGTAGATGGACCCCTGTGCAGCTCTAGTGATGTAGACTGCCCTCTGTGCAGCTCTCCTAATGTAGATGCCCACTGAGCATCCCCCTAACATAGATGCCCCCCTGTGCATCCCTCCTAATGTACATGCTCCCCTGTGCAGCTTCCCTTGGGCCCTTGTGCAGCTCCCCTAACATAGATGCCCCCCTGTACAGCCCGCCTAACATAGATAGTCCCCTGTGCAGCTTCCCTAACATAGATGCCCCCCTGTGCAGCCCAACTAACATAGATTGTCACCTGTGCAGCTTCCCTAACATAGATGCCCCCCTGTGCAGCCCACCTAACATAGATGGTCCCTTGTGCAGCATCCCTAACATAGATGCCCCCCTGTGCAACCCACCTAACATAGATGGCCCCCTGTGCAGCTTCCCTAACATAGATGCCCCCCTGCACAGTTTCACTTAGTCGATCCTGTATGCCCAGTTTTGTAGACTTTTTAGTTCAAGAGAGGCAGTTAGCTAAGTATAGGGTCCACCTCTATGTGCGGTCACCTTAACATGGTGAGTTGGTACATTCTACTTGATCAAATGGTTTACATTTCCAAAAAGACTATTAACTGTAATGTTATGGATATCAAACTATAAGTAGCTTTATACTTTTCTCCAATACTGATGCTTAAATGGATATTACAAGTTAAATCACGTATCCTCCTGTCAGATCATGAGGCACCCAACCCCTGAGACCCCCATGATGACCCCCTCAAGAACAAGGAAGCGTTTGTTTTGAATGGAGCAGCGAGTTGTGCATGCTGTACTGAGCTCTACTGACCTGGAGAAGAGCATTGCTGCGGCCGTGCAGCAGGTAAGTATGGCTTTTTTTTTTTTTTTTTGTTATCTACAGTTTTTATGGTCAGGAAATACTGATGGTTTCCTGAAGCCTCCTAAAAGAGTTCCTGATCGTAAAAAAAACTTAAACACTGACATAAATGTGTTCATTTAGCCTTAAAATGAAAAGAGACACCCAGACACTTGTGACACCCACCTTCTTTTACCGTTGACTAATAAATGTTTAGTAAGATGAGTTTTAATTATCCAGACTACTATTGGAACATAATAATACCTATATTACAGAGAAATAAGAACCCCAATATAACACAATCCAAGGAAACAAAGAATTCTTATATAACCTATGTAAGACAGCAGCTGGGAAGGTATATAATGGGGTATATATTCCAGCTAGGTTCTCTACATACATGTTACCGAGGTATCGGGCCTTGGTAAAGTAAGAACCGATAATTCAGCTGTGTTAGCTGCAGTAAGTGGTTGACACCTTTTTATAGTTAGTATAGCTGTTTGTAGACAGCTGATCCGGGACGGTTCTTACTGGGAGTAGTCAAAGTGTTGGGTGGGTGACTACTCCCCATGTTCCAGGCCACAGTTTGTCCAGCCTATATAGAGCCAGCTAGTCAGCTGAATGGGGGGGGGGGGTGGCTGATACACAAGGAAAAGTGTTTGTCTGCTGAGCTGCACACAGAAGGTACCTGTGTCTCCTGCAAAGTTTTGTGTTTGTTTGCTATAGTGCTAGTGAGGGAACTAGCACTGTTTAGGTAGTGCTCAGACGAGCAGGTTTTTATTTGACTGTTTATGTTATTTTGTACCTGTTTCCATTGCACCTCCACTGCTGGCAATAAAACTACGGAGGTTATAGCATTTAGATTGCAACCTTGTCTGTGTCTCTTCATGAACGGACTTTGCCCCAGATCCCAGGACTGAAAACCTTACATATGGTGGAGGATGCAGGGCACTTCTTAAAGAGGCAGTACTCTTAAAGAGACAATACCTAAAACAGACAAAGAGAAGTTGCAACTATGGAGGAACTAATAAAGCAGCTTGTGCAAGCCAATATCAGCCTCCAGCATGCCCATACCTCACAGCGAGAAGCTAATGCCTTACAGCGACAGGTGCACGAGGAGACTGTAAAAGCCCAGGCTGAGACAAATCGCCTATTGATGGAAGCTCACCAAGCCACAGTGAAGTAACAGCAGCGGGTGAATCAGTCTCTACAGCAGCAGCTTCAGGCTTTGGCAGATAGGCCAGAGGGGGCGCTAGGTGGGCAGTCTAAGCCCCGGCAGCTGGTGCAAAATGCATTAAGGAAAATGTCCAAAGAGGATGACGTGGAGGCATATCTGGGCACCTTTGAGAGGATTGCAGCGAGAGACTTCCTGTGGACCAGTGGGCCGATATCCTGGCACCCTTCCTAACCGGAGAACCTCAGAAGGCCTACTTCGATCTAAGGGTTCAAGATGCTAAGGAATACTCAAAGCTAAAGTGTGAAATCCTAGCCCGGCTGGGGGTTACCATAGCGGTGCGAGCCCAAAGAGTCTACAACTGGGAGTTTGATCCTACCAAGCCAGTTAGGTCGCAGATGTACAACCTTTTTCATCTCACTAATAAATGGTTGCAGCCAGAGGATCTCACACCAGCCCAAGTCGTGGAAAGAGTCGTCTGTGACCGCTTCATCCACTCTTTACCCATTGGGCTCCAGCGCTGTGTGGGGTATACGGCCCCCAAAAATGTGGACGAGCTGGTGTCCGTTGTGGAGCGATACAGCGCAACCGAGGAATTCCTACAGGTGTTGCATCCCCGTGAGAACAAACCGAAACCGACACTTGGTAAGACTGTTCCATTTATAAAAGGGGAGAGACTGTATCCTGAGGGGAGGAGGGCCCGATTTGATGACAGGGGTGAACGGTTACCCAGACCAAAGGAGAGCCCAGAGCCCCATAGTCTGTTGGCGCTGTCAAGGTCTTGGACATGTGGCGGCACAATGTCCGATGGCAGGGGAGCCAATGGAGTGTGGCCTGGGAAGACGTTCATCATTGTTTGCCAAACCTTCCTACTCTGCTCAGGCAGACTCTGGGAGAGACAGACGTGAGTGTTCTGTCAAGGTTGGTGAAAACTCTGTGCAGGCCTTATTGGACTCAGGGAGTATGGTGACCCTGGTAAAAGCCAGTCTCGTGGACCCAGACAAACTCCAGACACGCCGTATGGGTGTTGTCTGTATTCATGGTGACACTAAAGACTATCCCACCGCCATACTTACAGTAGAGACTCCTTGTGGCTCAGTGCAACATGAAGTGGCCATTGTTGCGGGCTTGCCACACAGTGTCATCCTTGGCTGTGATTTTCCTCTGTTTTGGGATATGTGGGGGAATAAACAAAGTACCATGTATGATGATGTACAGGTTGTAAATGATGGGTCTGAAAATACTGAGGCTGTAGCTCTGGTGGAAGGGGAGTCAGATATATTTCCTTTAGCAGTCCTGGTTGGGGATCCAGAAGAAACGCCCCCTGAACTAGAGCTCTCTTCTTTGCCCGTGTCAAAAGGAAACTTTGGTACAGAGCAATTAAGGGACCCTAACTTGGTTAATGCTTGGAAGAGTGTAAAGGTTATTAATGGTAGACCCCAAGAGCCAGGAACAGCATTAGTCTATCCTCATTTTGCTGTAAATAATGATTTATTGTACCGGGTGAAAAAAACATCAACAGAGGTGGTTGAGCAGCTGGTTGTACCCCGGTCCCATGTACGCCTGGTTTTAGAATTGGCTCATTCACATGTGCTGGGTGGGAACCTAGGGGTCGACAAAACCAAAGAGCGAGTGGAGCGGAACTTTTTCTGGCCGGGTATTTATAAAGCGGTAGAAGAATTTTGCCAATCCTGTCCAGACTGCCAAATTAGTGCCCCAAAACCTCATTTCCGGAGCCCTCTAATACCCCTACCGATAATCGAAGTTCCGTTTGAACGGATCAGTATGGATTTGGTTGGGCCCTTTCCTAAATCAGCCAGAGGTCACCAGCATATTTTAGTGGTCGTGGACTATGCTACCCGCTACCCAGAGACAATTCCTCTTAGGAATACCTCATCTAAAGTGATAGCAAAAGAGTTGTTTTACATGTTTACCAGAACAGGGATCCCAAAAGAGATCCTAACTGACCAGGGCACACCGTTCATGTCCAAAGTGACCAAAGAGCTATGTTGTCTTCTACAAATTAAACATTTGCGAACCTCTGTGTACCATCCCCAGACAGATGGACTTGTAGAACGATTCAATAAAACCTTGAAGTCCATGCTTAAAAAGGTGGTGGATAAGGATGGGAAGGACTGGGACCGCCTATTACCTTATCTGATGTTCTCAATACGGGAAGTTCCACAGGCATCCACTGGCTTCTCCCCATTCGAGCTTCTATATGGCCGACATCCCAGAGGTCTACTGGACATTGCAAAAGAGACCTGGGAGCAAGAAAATACACCATACCGAAGTGTAATCGAACACATAGCCAAGATGCAAGATAGAATGGCGGCAGTCATGCCAATTGTCAGGGAGAACCTGCAGCAAGCCCAGGAAATACAGGCCAGGGTTTATAATAGGTCAGCAAGGGTCAGAACCTTTCAGCCAGGTGACCGGGTGTTGTTGCTAGTACCAACAATAGAGAGTAAATTTCTGGCAAAATGGCAAGGTCCCTATGAAATCCGAGAGAGGGTGGGCGAGGTAAACTACAAGGTATACCAGCCAGGAAAAAGAAAACCTTACCAAATCTATCATGTTAACCTAATCAAACCCTGGAAAGATCGAGAAAGTCTTATGGCCATAAGTAAGCCTACAGGCCTATCAAGCTCAGAGCCACCGGCTGTTCGTGTCTCAGAATCCTTGTCTGATATCCAGAAGAAAGAGGTTAGGCAGTTCTTACAAAAGAACAGACGAATCTTCTCTGAAATGCCGGGCCGAACTTCGGTCATAAAAGACAACATAATTACGGAACCAGGTCAGAAAGTAAGGATGAAACCGTATCGAGTGCCAGAAGCCCAAAGACAAGCGATTTCAGAAGAGGTGAGAAATATGTTAGCTTTAGGGGTAATTGAGAGGTCGCAAAGTGGTTGGTCCAGCCCCATAGTGATCATCCCCAAACCGGATGGCAGCTTACGCTTCTGTAATGATTTTCGCAAATTAAATGAAATCTCAAAATTTAATGCCTATCCTATGCCCCGGGTCGATGAACTTATTGAGAGATTAGGACCTGCCAGATATATAACCACACTGGATCTTACCAAGGGCTACTGGCAAGTGCCACTCACAGACGAGGCCAAGGAGAAAACAGCATTTTCAACGCCAGAAGGACACTTTCATTATGTTGTTCTTCCTTTTGGTCTACATGGCGCGCCAGCGACCTTCCAGAGATTGATGGACCTCATACTAAGGCCCCATAAGGAATATTCAGCCGCCTATCTGGACGATGTGGTCATCTATAGTTCAGACTGGGAGACTCATCTAGCAAAAGTGCAAGCTGTCTTGGACTCGATATGGGAGGCGGGCTTAACAGCAAATCCCAAGAAATGTGCGATAGGGCTAGAGGAGGCTCGCTACCTTGGGTATGATATTGGAAGAGGTGTCATCAAACCACAAATTGATAAGATGGAGGCCATTAAGAACTGGCCTCAACCAGTCTCCAAAAAGCAAGTCAGAGCCTTTTTGGGAATAGCTGGATACTACAGGAGGTTTGTTCCAGGTTTTGCCGCAATAGCCGCCCCTCTCACTGACCTCACAAAAGGGACAAAATCTACTATGGTAAAGTGGAGCCAAGAAGCAGAACAAGCCTTCCAGAAACTGAAGGAAGTACTCTGTAAGAGACCAATCTTAGCTGCTCCTAACTTCAGGAAAGAATTTGTGGTTCAGGCTGATGCCTCTGAAGTGGGCATAGGAGCTGTCCTGTCCCAGCTGAGTAATGGAGAAGAACATCCCATAGTGTATCTTAGCAGGAAGTTGTCGGCAGCTGAAAAAAACTATTCCATAGTGGAAAGAGAATGCCTGGCGCTAAAGTGGGCCATTGAGTCACTCCGTTACTACTTAGTAGGGAGACAGTTCAGGGTAGTGACAGACCATTCCCCTCTAAAATGGATGGCCCAAAATAAAGGGAAAAATGCGAGAGTAACCAGATGGTTTCTGGCATTGCAAGACTTTAAATTTTGTGTTGAACATCGCCCCGGTTCCCAACAAGCCAATGCAAACGCACTGTCGTGGGTCCACTGCCTCAGGGCACTAGGTGCTCCTCCCCACAGGTCTGAGCAGAGGGGGAGGATATGTAAGACAGCAGCTGGGAAGGTATATAATGGGGTATATATTCCAGCTAGGTTCTCTACATACATGTTACCGAGGTATCGGGCCTTGGTAAAGTAAGAACCGATAATTCAGCTGTGTTAGCTGCAGTAAGTGGTTGACACCTTTTTATAGTTAGTATAGCTGATTGTAGACAGCTGATCCGGGACGGTTCTTACTGGGAGTAGTCAAAGTGTTGGGTGGGTGACTACTCCCCATGTTCCAGGCCACAGTTTGTCCAGCCTATATAGAGCCAGCTAGTCAGCTGAATGGGGGGTGTGGCTGCTACACAAGGAAAAGTGTCTGCTGAGCTGCACACAGAAGGTACCTGTGTCTCCTGCAAAGTTTTGTGTTTGTTTGCTATAGTGCTAGTGAGGGAACTAACACTGTTTAGGTAGTGCTCAGACGAGCAGGTTTTTATTTGACTGTTTATGTTATTTTGTACCTGTTTCCATTGCACCTCCACTGCTGGCAATAAAACTACGGAGGTTATAGCATTTAGATTGCAACCTTGTCTGTCTCTCTTCATGAACGGACTTTGCCCCAGATCCCAGGACTGAAAACCTTACACCTACAAAAGATTGAAAGGGCCCCCCAATGCTATTGCATTGGGGACACATGAGGTCAGAGGCCAAGAATTGTTTTCTGCTGTTCTCTCTCCCCCTTGTTTCCCTTACTTGTTTTAATACAGGTCTGTATGCCTAAGAAAAGCCGGGTCGCTATTGGCCTGTGGTGGTGTGATGTCACGTCTCCGGGCAGATGTGAGGGTTGCTATGCCAGATGTGCAAACAGCTGTGATTGGTTGACATACCTGAGCGGGAAAAGGAGCTGGTTATAAACAGCCAGCGTCCTGTGACCTGTGCTCAGTCAGATCCTGGAGCAGCAGAAGCGCCCACCCTCCCCCCCTCTTTTAATAAACAGTCCTTTTAAGCCATGTCACATTGTTTTATTAAGATGGGGTAATGGTCACGGGGCCATGCTCTGTGGGCCAGCTATGTTATGAAGTTCATTGGAATTGTTATTGTATGAATTTATTTATTCTTTAAAAGAAGTTATTTATGAAATGTTATATTTAATAAATTAATTATTACTTAATAAAACATTGTGGCCAGTTCACACCAGTAAATGTTGTCAGTATTTATTTATTTAAGGTGATGTGATGAAATAATAGAAAATGGGCCTTCTGACTTCATGTCTCTAATCCACTTATTAAAACCACAGTACCATTAATAATAAAGAATTAAATCTTTATTACAGCAGATATGTAAAAATATAAACACTAAAGACACCTCAAAAGCTGTTGAACAGATGGAGGACACTGGGATTATTACGTACCATGATTACATACAACAGTTCAAAAACTTAATTGGTCAAATCACAAGCAATGTACTAGTATACAATAAATAAGTACATAGATGATTATGAATAAATAAATAAATAAATCCACTACATTTCATATGCTGCATAATCCTATACTAACTCCCAATGACACAAATGATGCAAAAAAAGTTCATGTATAAATAGAAAATCATTCATCCACTCACCCTCAGGACCTATTATAAGCAATCTATCAATTTCTTATACTGGTTCGATCTTTGATGTCACTCATTGCCGACGAGCGACCCCTGCAAATAGCAGCCAGCTCCAACATCATACTTTCCCACCCGAGCCATACTGTACATGTACGTCATGGAGTAGGAAGGGGTTTTAAAGTGTTCCTGTCATTTAGAAAAACTTTGGACATGCCAGAGATTTCATGATCATAAATAAATAAATCCCCTAAATTTCATATGCTACATAATCTTATACTAATTCCCAATGGCACAAATGATGCAAATAAAGCATCATTGAAGGGTTGCAGGAACTACTGACACACCTGCTTTCATCTGCGAAGAGCACAGGGCGCCAGTGGTGAATTGGCCAATCCTGATGTTCTCAGGCAAATGCCAAGCGTCCTGCACGGTGTGAGCACCCCCCCCCATCTGTGGATGTTGGGCCCTCATACCATCCTCACAGAGTCGGTTTCTAACCGCTTGTGCAGACACATGCACATTTGTGGCCTGCTGGAGATCAATTTGCAGGGCTCTGGCAGTGCTCCTCCTGTTCCTCCTTGTACAAAGGCAGAGGTAGCGGTCCTGCTGCTGGGTTGCCCTCCTACGGACAATAAGCAAAAACCGCACTATATGCCTCCAGGCAGTAATATCTCACTCAAGGACCTCCACACCTATCAGTCCAACATATCATGAAAAATATTGAGAATAAATTGGTGTTAGATACACCTGTACCTGAGTACCTTAAAGCAATAGTCCACTGTATCTTCTGGATCACTTCAAATGAAAGGAATCCACGAACTTCGACAATTGATCAATGCAAAAACGATTTATTCCATGGTACCTGGTAAAACAAACCTGCTCACAAGGCTGTTCTATACACCCAAGCGTTCACCTGGCGTCCTGCGGACGTTTTGAAGGATAGACTCCTCATTCTAATGCGCATGAGGAAGGAGGAGTCTATCCTCCGAAACGTCTGCAGGACGCCAGGTGGACGCTTGGGTGTATGGAACAGCCTTGTGAGCAGGTTTGTTGTACCAGGTACCATGGAATAAATCGTTTTTGCATTGATCAATTCTCGAAGTTCGTGGATTCCTTTCATTTGAAGTGATCCAGAAGATACAGTGGACTATTGCTTTAAAGAGAACCAATCATGGGCGAAAGTTAAAACATTTTCATTCCCAAATTAGATGTAAATCATCATTTTATTGACATTTGTAAATATAATTCATTATTTTTATTGCCACATTTTTGAATTATTCCCTTTTTACTTTCCTGTCTCGAGCCGGCTCTTTTCAAAAGAGCCGGCGCGAGACAGGAAACTCCTGTCATGCAGAGCAGCAGGAAAGGTTCCCATGATCCTTTGCCCGCCGCTCCGTTAATACACAGTGATCTCGCGCTATACAGTGCATGATCGCTGTGTATTATCTAAAGTCCTTCTTCTCTAATCTATTTATGAAGATACAGACTGCCTCTGCGGCACTGAATCAGAGGATAGGTAAAGTATAAAGATACACTACAGATAAAACACTACACTACACTAAAGATAAAACTACAGTCTGTATCTTCATGAAGTCTATCTATGAAGATACAGACTGCCTTTGCAGTCTGTATCTTTATACTTTACCCGATCCTCTGTTCCCTGGCTATTCCGGCAGCGGTGCCATCTTGATGACGTCACACTGGAACGCACCGCTGGAACACAAGTGACGTCATCAAGATGGCGGCGCCCACCGGAACAGCCAGGGAACAGAGGATCAGGTAAAGTATAAAGATACAAATGCAGTCAGGGCCGTCTTACCCATTGGGCATGGTAGGCGGCTGCCCGGGGGCCCTTGCGTCCTAGGGGGCCCCTGCCCTGTGACATATTCCCTGGCCCTTTAACTGGGAGTGCTCCTGATGAGCGTTTGCAGCTGTGGGACTGTGCACAGCTCGCTCTTGTGGCCGGAAGCTGCATTCTGCTTCCGGTCACTAGAGGTCTCTCTCACCCCCTACATTCCCGTGCGGAGCACGAGTGACGTCACCAGCAGAGCCCTGAGAGGAAGGAGAAGCTGGAGGCCTGAAGCACAAAGCCTGAGTGAGTATGTGCTGATACCAGAGGGGGGAGGCTAGCTGGCAGGGAAGGTGTTAATCATGGGAGTGCTCTCTGCAGGGATGCAGACAGGGCCGTGGGTGAACTGGTAAACAGGGAGGGAGGGGGGATCGGGGGTGTAACTCCTCTGAGTGTATATATATCTCCATTCAGTGTATACAGCAGTGTATTATATACTTATCCTCCTCCTGAGTGTATATATATATCTCCATTCAGAGTATACAGCAGTGTATTATATACTTATCCTCCTCCTGAGTGTGTATATATCTCCATTCAGAGTATACAGCAGTGTATTATATACTTATACGGTTCAGGGAAGAAGGTTGGTGGCCACTGACTGGCACGGTGTGGACTTAGTGTGGGGACCCATGTGTGTCAGATGCCGGCACGTGGTACATGGGGCAGTGTGGCTTGATCAATTCATACACAAAATTCTGATGTGTTTTTTATTTAGCCTAGCGGCACTAGTATCAGCCATAGGTGTGAGGTGCAGCACTCTGTTTCTTCCCTGAACCGCATTTTGTTTCTCTCTTTTCTCCGTGTTTTGCACTCCTCCTGGTGAGACCCACATGACCGCAATTAGCAGGAGACACCTGAGTGCACATGGTTTTAATCCCTCCTGTTTTTTCCCATTCTGTTTGCTGCAGCTATGGTGAGTGTAATACCTTGTCCGGACTTGTGCTGCTTGGGGGCGACCTTCTCCGCCGGCGGTGCTGGCCGGGTTTTGGTGTGGTGTTTTTGGGTCTGGTCCTGTGGCATGGGGGTCGCGGGGCCGTCCCATGGCCCCCGTTCCCTGGCGGTGCGCGCCTGCGGGGTTGGTGGCCACTGACTGGCACGGTGTGGACTTAGTGTGGGGACCCATGTGTGTCAGATGCCGGCACGGGGTACATGGGGCAGTGTGGCTTGATCAATTCATACACAAAATTCTGATGTGTTTTTTATTTAGCCTAGCGGCACTAGTATCAGCCATAGGTGTGAGGTGCAGCACTCTGTTTCTTCCCTGAACCGTATTATATACTTATACTCCTCCTGAGTGAATATATCTCTCCATTCAGTGTATACAGCAGTGTATTATATACTTATCCTCCTCCTGAGTGTGTATATAATCTCCATTCAGTGTATTATATACTTATCTTCCTCCTGTATGAGTGTGTATATATATCTCCATTCAGAGTATACAGCAGTGTATTATATACTTATACTCCTCCTGAGTGTGTATATATATCTCCATTCAGAGTATACAGCAGTGTATTATATACTTATACTCCTCCTGAGTGTGTATATATATCTCCATTCAGTGTATACAGCAGTGTATTATATACTTATCCTCCTCTGAGTGTATATATATCTCCATTCAGTGTATACAGCAGTGTATTATATACTTATCCTCCTCCTGAGTGTGTATATAATCTCCATTCAGAGTATACAGCAGTGTATTATATACTTATCCTCCTCCTGAGTGTGTATATATATCTCCATTCAGAGTATACAGCAGTGTATTATATACTTATACTCCTCCTGAGTGTGTATATATATCTCCATTCAGAGTATACAGCAGTGTACTATATACTTATACTCCTCCTGAGTGTGTATATATATCTCCATTCAGTGTATACAGCAGTGTATTATATACTTATCCTCCTCCTGAGTGTGTATATAATCTCCATTCAGAGTATACAGCAGTGTATTATATACTTATCCTCCTCCTGAGTGTGTATATATATCTCCATTCAGAGTATACAGCAGTGTATTATATACTTATACTCCTCCTGAGTGTGTATATATATCTCCATTCAGAGTATACAGCAGTGTATTATATACTTATACTCCTCCTGAGTGTGTATATATATCTCCATTCAGTGTATACAGCAGTGTATTATATACTTATCCTCCTCTGAGTGTATATATATCTCCATTCAGTGTATACAGCAGTGTATTATATACTTATCCTCCTCCTGAGTGTGTATATAATCTCCATTCAGTGTATACAGCAGTGTATTATATACTTATCCTCCTCCTGAGTGTGTATATAATCTCCATTCAGTGTATTATATACTTATCTTCCTCCTGTATGAGTGTGTATATATATCTCCATTCAGAGTATACAGCAGTGTATTATATACTTATACTCCTCCTGAGTGTGTATATATATCTCCATTCAGAGTATACAGCAGTGTATTATATACTTATACTCCTCCTGAGTGTGTATATATCTCCATTCAGTGTATACAGCAGTGTATTATATACTTATCCTCCTCCTGAGTGTGTATATATATCTCCATTCAGTGTATACAGCAGTGTATTATATACTTATACTCCTCCTGAGTGTATATATCTCTCCATTCAGTGTATACAGCAGTGTATTATATACTTATCCTCCTCCTGAGTGTGTATATATATCTCCATTCAGTGTATTATATACTTATCTTCCTCCTGTATGAGTGTGTATATAATCTCCATTCAGTGTATACAGCAGTGTATTATATACTTATCTTCCTCCTGAATGTGTATATATCGCTCCATTGTTGTCTTCCTGTATACTGTATAATACAATATAAAGGGAAACAACATGGTTCATATATATAGAGAAGGGCAAAACAACATGTCTCATATATACAGAGGGGCAACAACATGACTATTATATATGAGAACCATGTTGTTTCCCTGTATGTATACTGTATAATACAATATACAGGGAAACAACATGGTTCATATATATAGAGAAGGGCAAAACAACATGTCTCATATATACAGACGGCAACAACAACATATATAATAGTCATGTTGTTGCCCCTCTGTATATATGAGACATGTTGTTTGGCCCTTCTCTATATGTAAGCCGTGTCGTTTCCCTGTATATTGTATTATACAGTATACAGGGAGAAAACATGGCGTATATGCAGAGGGACAGGAACATGTCTCATATATAGAGAGGGGCACCAATATATATTAATTAGGCTTTTACCCACCACCTGTATACCCCACATATACCTGTACCCCATATATATATATATATATATATATATATATATATATATATATATTATAATATATGGTATGGTTGTACACATATATCACTATTATAGGCTATATAACCACCTACCCACTGCTCCACCTTTATACCTGTATCTACATGGTTGATAAATAGGTGGTAAGGTATATTGCCTATAATAGTGATATACTTTATGTGTGCAACATATATGACAATCACTATTATAGGCAATATACCTTACCAGATAAGGGGGTTTTGATGGCGGTGGCCGCTGGGGGGGGGGGGGGGGGCAATTCGCACCTCTGCCCAGGGGCCCATAATGCTGTTAAGACGGCCCTGAATGCAGTCTGTATCTTCATAAATAGACTTAGGCTACGTTCACATCAGCGTTTGACCATCCGGCACCATTCCGTCTACCTTTTCCGTTTTGGAGTAAGCAAAACGGAAACTGGCGGATCCGTTAAAATCCCCATAGACTCCCATAATATTTTAGTGTGCTCCGTTTGCCCTAATTGTGCTCCGTTTGCATGCAATCCGTTCAAGATCCGTTTTTTTGAACGGAAGAAAAAATAGTGTTTGCAATAATTTTTTTTCCGTTTTCAAAAACAGAACGTAAACGAATCGATGCAATCCGTTTTTTTTTATAATGAAAGTCAATGGTGACGGATCTAAACGTAAGGTTAATCCGTTTGTGTCCGTTGTCCAAGTTTCCGTCCGATTCCGTTTTCTAGTTGGAGCATGCGCAGAAGGGGAGAGAAGACAGGAAGTTCTACAGTGTCACATGACTCTTCCTGTCCAGACCGGCCCCTACAGCATCCTCGGTCCTTAACAAGGAAAACTGGACAGAAAATCACCTCAGAAGCTATAAAAAGAGCAATTCTTCTCATCTCATCTGCAGGTAATAACCTATATCAGCCATGCTTGTTGTCTTCACCCCAGGGAGATTATGCTGCACAGTTCATTATAGGGCGTGCTGTAGCAGTCAAAATGGATGGTGGGCCGTGTAGTCAGACATGCTTGCTCTCTTCATCCCAGGGTGAATATGCTGCAATGTTCACTATGGAGGTTATGCTTGTCAGCCATGTGCCATGCTTGCTGGCTTTATTCCAGGGAGATTTTGCTGCACTGTTTATGAAAAATAAAGGGTTGTGCTAGTCAGCCATGTGACATGCTTGCTGGCTTTATCCCAGGGAGATTTTGCTGCACTGTCCATGAAAAATGGAGGTTGTGCTAGTCAGCCATGTGCCATGCTTGCTGGCTTTATCCCAGGGAGATTTTGCTTCACAGTTCAATGTGGGTCTTATTTTGTCCATTAAAAATGGAGGTTCTGCCCTGTGCTTGTCAGCCATGCTTGTAGTCTTCATCCCAGGGAGATTATGCTGCACAGTTCATTTTATAGGGCTTGCTGTTTGCAGTCAAAATGGAGGGTGGGCCTTGTGCTGTAGTCAGACATGCTTGCTGTCTTCATCCCAGGGAGATTATGCTGCCCAGTTCATTATAGGGCTTGCTGATTTCAGTCAAAATGGAGGGTGGGCCTTGTGCTGTAGTCAGACATGCTTGCTGTCTTCATCCCAGGGAAAAGTTGCCTCACAGTTCAATGTAGGTCTTGCTTTTTTCATACCAAAGGAGGGTGGGCCTTGTGCTGTACTCATGCTAATTCCATCACATTGCAATGTGACATGTGACTGATGTCCACCAATTGGTATTTTTCACAGAATGTCGTCCAGTGAAGATGATACTCCAGCATCCCGGAGACGTAGACTTGTAAGTTTTTAGATATAAAATGGAAAAAAAAATGATATTATACCCTAGTCATTTTTAAATTTCTGCAATTTTTTTTTTTTTTTTTTTTAAGCATTCCCCAATGTTATCTGGTCAGGATGAATCAGGATGCAGCGACGTGTCACCGGTATTTAATAATTTTAGTCATCAATAAGAAAAATTAAAAAAACAGGCAAGAGCTTATAATATGCTTTTTTGAATGCAGAGTTTTTTCAGTGAGGATGAAGAGGATAGCCAAGCATGTGCTGTTATTGCTATCTCTGCACAAAGTGGAGAGGATACCCAATCAAGTACCCAAGCAAGTGTTACCTCTGCGCAAAGTGGACAGGTACAAACCTACTCTCACTGTATGTATGTAGTTTAAAAAATTACAAGGAAAACAATAAGGCCTAAAATTTCCTTTATGTTCCAGACTGTTAACCAACCTCGACAGACAACTGAAACCAACGAAAGGCATCAAACATGTGCAGGTCGAGGTGCTATACGTAAAGTGAGTACATAGCTGTCAGAATTTCACATCATAAAATAATAGTTGAAAGACAATGTTTATTTATTAATTTTTATTTTAGGGTGCAGTTAGAACTCCAAGGCCTAGAGTGAGGATCAACAATGACCTTCTCATTCAGATGGTACAAGAGAGGAGTGCCTTATGGGACCACACTGACCCTGCGCATTCTGATCACCACCTAACACAGTCGTTGTGGGATGAAGTTCGTAGCGTGGTCATCGAGAACTGGAATAACTTGTCCGAACCTGAAAAAAAAAAAGCAGGTGTGTAAATAAATTTTAGGGACTATGTACAGAAGGAGTGCATTCAGATCAAACTTATGTCCTACCTTTTTTTTAGGAAAAAATGTCGTCATCAGATGGAGATCAATGAGGGACCGATATATTCGAGACTTTCATAAGGAGCAAAGCATTCCAAGTGGCTCTGGTGCTACAAGGCGAAATACATACAGATACATAAATGCCTTGGCTTTTCTGAGACGATGTGCACAACTTCGTTTGTACGTATTTTCAAAATTTTGATATTTATTAAAAATCATAAAACATACTTTGATTTTTACACACTCTACCTTTTGGTTCCAGAACTGTTGGCAGTGCTCGTGATCTGATACCAGAGGGAGCAACAAAGGACACACAAGCAGAGACAATTGAACCACACTCAGAGACTCCCGATCTGGTGTCAACAGCCGACAATCCCACACAGACAAATGCTGCACCATCTTCCACCAATATTGGGAGAACTTTTAGTAGTCTGCTAAAGCCTGGTAGATCTGGTAGAAGACATCCACAAGTGTGGGAGGATCTGATAAGGGTCACCAGGGATGCATTGTTAACTGTTGATGTGAGAATAGAAAAATTGAAAGAAGAGTTCTTGTCCTGTATAACGCGCCTAGAATCCAATGCTACCTATTCTGGCCCTTTATGTCCAACAGAATATTTCTTTAAAACAATTATTGATGATATACGCACAATAACACGAGATCAGCAGTATGAACTCCGAAATTGCATAAATAGCAACATTTGTGAGATATTGCAGCGTCAAAACCAACTATTCAGAGGCTCATTGCCTCAGCCCTATCAACCAAGATCCGAGCAACAATCTTTTGCACAACAGCCCCACCCATATGCACAGAGTCTTGCCTCCCCTCTCCCCTGAGTGCTTTGGGAGCCCTGACTCTCTGTATTATTAGTCAAACTCCCCATGAAACAGAAGACATCACACTTTGGCTAGAGCAGAGTCAGGGCTCCCCTCTCCCCTGAGTGCTTTGCACTCAGGGGAGAGGGGAGCCCAGACTCTGTGCTCTAGCCAAAGTCCCCATGAAACAGAAGACATCACACTTTGGCTAGAGCAGAGAGTCAGGCCTCCCCTCCCCGGCATTGGAAAGGAAATATTCAGCAAACTGGTCCCTCATCTGGTTGACTGCTACTGTTGATCTTCGTGCAACGTCTTGGAGGGGAGCCAATGTGGTGTCCATTTCGGTAAGCTCAGATGAGATTGGCTCTTTAGATAAAACAAAGTTATGCAGTACAACCGCAGCTTTGATCAGTTCATCCACGACATCTGGCTGAAGTTGAATGGGCCGGGTAAAAACTCTCCATTTTGCCGTCAGGATTCCAAAGGCACATTCTACAAAACGTCTTGCTCTGGTGAGTCTGTAATTGTAGATCCTTTGGCGGTAGTTAAGGCCACGACTGGAATATGGCTTCAGAAGGTTCTCGCACATCTGGAAGGCCTCATCAGCAACAACAACAAAAGGCACAAGAGGTCCATCAGTTCCAGGAAAGGGCCTTGGATCAGGAAGTCCAAAATTTCCAGTGTAAAGCCGTCTACCCAAAGAAGAGTTCTTGAAAACTCTGGAGTCGTTGGTCCGCCCAAATGAACCAATGTCCACAGCTACAAACTTGTACTGGGCATCAGCTATGGCCATCAGGATGACTGAGAAGTACTTCTTATAGTTGTAAAATTCAGAGCCGGTGTTCTGAGGCTTCTGGACTCGGATGTGCTTCCCATCCACAGCACCGACACAGTTGGGAAACTGTGTAACTTCAAAAAATTTGTCTGCGATGTCCATCCATTGCTGTGCGGAAGGATGTGGAATGAAGTCCTCTCGAAGAGAGTCCCACAGGGCCTTGCACGTGTCCCGCACGATTCCAGAAATGGTGGATTTTCCTAGTCGGAGCTGAAAATGCAGGGAAGAAAAGCTCTCTCCTTTGGCAAGATATCTGTAAAGAAAAAAAAAGGTTGAGTAAAAATAAAAAATAAAAAATAATTTATTTTTGGATATTTAATTGCATACCTCAAAGTAACCATTAGGCGCTCTTCTGGAGAAACGCTTCTGCGGAATCTGGTGTTCTGTCGCTGGATGGTTGGACCCACACGCTGAAGAAGATCCTCAAAACTTGACTTTGACATCCTTAAGTAGTCAAAGAACTTTTGGGGGTCTCTGCATAGTTCCACATAAAGGGTTGCATAGGTACCCCGGGTCATCTGGCAGGAGGTGATTGGGTGAACCCAAAAACGTGGTCCAGATCGTCTCTTCCTAGCACGCCGACAATTTTTCATCCGGATCATCATGATGTCGAAGCTGTAAAGCAAATGAGAAGGCAACATTTTGGCGAAAAAAAGGCAGTCAAAGTCAAGACAGCAGAATAGGGCCACCTCTCTCTCTGTGCTTGATCTTTAGACTAGCCTTCATTCCAAAAAAGCCTTCTTTTATAGCCTCCGGGGAAGCAAGGGGAGGAGCTGAAAAAAACGCCACAGTGAAAAACGGACACAAACGGAATTACAAACGGATGACAACGGAAGCAAACGGATGGCAAGCTTCCGCTAATTTAACTAAAATAAACGGATACACTAACATTTTTTGGTATCCGTTTGCATCCGTTCACATCCGTTAGCAAATCCGTCAATAGCTATCCGTTTAGCAAAAAAGAACGGATCCGTCAGTTTCATGTAAAAACGCTAGTGTGGCCGAGCCCTATGGGAGAGATATCTATATTATAAAAATGAAAGTCTGTCTGTCTGTCTGTCCCAAATAGACTTCCAAACGCCTGAACCGTTTGACCCCAAATTTGGCACACAGATACATTGGGTGCCCGGGAAGGTTTTAGCGAAAGTCCTGTCCCCGCCAGATGTACAGGAGGGAAGGGGGAGGGGAAAGAGCGCCCCATAGAGATGAATGGGAAAATCTCCTCACTGCAAACACAGGTGATATAATTAGCTGCAGCAGACACGGCAGTTGGAGCCTTAGCAACCAATAGGATTACTGCTTTCATTTTCACAGGGAGCAATGGTTGCTAGGGAAGCTGCCTCACAACATCCACAGTAATAACTGGTAGAACCCCTACTCCATCTATACAGTATATGTATATACAGGGCCCCCTACTCCATCTATACATTACATGTATACAGGACCCCCTACTCCATCTATACAGTACATGTATATACAGGGCCCCCTACTCCATTTATACAGTACATGTATATACAGGGCCCACTACTCCATCTATACAGTACATGTATATACAGGGCACTACAGTATACAGGACCCTCTACTCCATCTATACAGTACATGTATATACAGGGCACTACAGGTATACCAAACTGTGACTGGGTAACACTGCCACACCAGACCTGACCAATACCGCCATACTGTGCTGGATAACACTATCATACCAGACCTGACCAATACCGCCATACTGTGACTGGATAACACCGCTATACCAAACCTGACCAATACCGCCATACTGTGACTGGATAACACTGCCATAGCATACCTGACCAATACCGCCATATTGTGCTGGATAACACTGCCACACCAGACCTGACCAATACTGCCATACTGTGCTGGATAACACTGTCATACCAGACCTGACCAATACCGACATACTGTGACTGGATAACACTGCCATACCAGACCTGACCAATACTGCCATACTGTGCTGAATAACACAGTCATACCAGACCTGACCAATACCGCCATACTGTGCTGGATAACACTGTCATACCAGACCTGACCAATACCGCCATACTGTGACTGGATAACACTGCCATACCAGACCTGACCAATACCGCCAAACTGTGACTGGGTAACACTGCCACACCAGACCTGACCAATACCGCCATACTGTGACTGGATAACACCATCATATCAGACCTGACCAATACCGCCATACTGTGACTGGATAACACCGCTATACCAGACCTGACCAATACCACCATACCATGACTGGATAACACTGCCACACCAGACCTGACCAATACTACCATACTGTGACTGGGTAACACTGTCATAACACACCTGACCAATACCACCATACTATGACTGGAAAAAACTGCTATACCAGACTTGACCAATACCGCCATACTGTAACTGGATAACACTGTCATTCCACACCTGACCAATACCGCCATACTGTGACTGAATAACACTGCCATACCAGACCTGACCAATACCACCATACTGTGACTGAATAACACTGCTATACCAGACCTGACCAATACCGCCATACTATGACTGGATAACACTGCCAGACCAGACCAATACTGCCATACTGTGACTGGATAACACCACTATACCAGACCTGACCAATACCACCACACTGTGACTGGAGAACACCGCCACACCAGACCTGACCAATACCGCCATACTATGACTGGATAACACTGCCATACCAGACCTGACCAATACTGCCATACTGTGACTGGATAACACCACTATACCAGACCTGACCAATACCACCACACTGTGACTGGAGAACACCGCCACACCAGACCTGACCAATACCGCCATACTGTGACTGGATAACACCGCCATACCAGACATGACCAATACCGACACACTGTGACTGAATAACACTGCCATATGGGTAAATACGACCCTGCAGGTATACAGGACACTACAGGTATACAGGACCCCAAAACTATACACTACAGGTGCACGGGACCTCCACAAACTATATACTACAGGTATACAGGACCCCAAACTTTACACTACAGGTATACAGGACCCCAAAACTATACACTACAGGTATACAGGACCTCCACCAACTATATACTTCAGGTATACAGGACCTCGACCAACTATATACTACAGGTATACAGGACCCCAAACTATACACTCCAGGTATATAGGAACTCCACCAACTATATACTACAGGTATATAGGACCCCAAACTATACACTACATGTATACAGGACCTCAAAACTATACATTACAGGTATACAGGACCTACACCAACTCTATACTACAGGTATACAGGACCCCAAAGCTATATACTACAGGTATACAGGAACTCCACCAACTATATACTACAGGTATATAGGACCCCAAACTATACACTACAGGTATACAGGACCTCCACCAACTCTATACTACAGTTATACACGACCCTCAAACTATGCACTACAGGTATACAGGACCCCCGAGCTATATACTACAGGTGTACAAGACCTCCACCAATTATACACTACAGGTATCCAGGACCCTCAAACTATAAACTACAGGTATACAAGACCTCCACTAACTATACATTACAGTTATACAGCACCAACTATACAGTACAGGTATACAGGACCTTCACCAACTGTACACTGCAGGTATACAGGACCTCCCTCAACTATACACTACAGGTATACAGCCCCCCCCCCCAACTATACACTATAGGTATACAGCCCCCCCCAACTATGCACTACAGATATGGGAGACCCCTAAAAACTATACATTGTGGGTATACAGAACCCCTCCAACTATGCACTACAGGTATACACTAATTCTACTGATTAACTCAGATGAAACAATACCTTTAGCTTGGCCTCCTGGGCACCTTAGAACAAATCTAATTAACACACTGACACTTTATACCCCGGCAGCGCCGGGTACATTTTCTAGTACTTTCATAATAGGGAAAGTTACATTTAGGTGATTGGTTCTCTTTAAGTTACTCAGGTACAGGTGTATCTAACACCAATTTATTTTCACTATTTTTTCACGATGGGATACTAGCTTGTCTCCTGGTAGCGTCTCAAGCCTCTGGACACTACACTGACAGACACAGAGAGTGCAAACCAAAAAAACTTCTACACTGATTATAATCCTACGCTATAAGATCATGACTTATAACAGAAAAAGGAAAAAGTTGGGATATAAAAATTGATTTTTATTCAAGAAATTAAAAAAAAAAACACCAAATAACAAATAAATTGTACCACTGAATGTAAAATAACTAAAAAAATACAAAAAATTACTGGTAAACCAAATATATATAAATAAAAATGTAGGCAGCAACAAAGACAGACAAACGGCATATGTTAAACAGAAAATGAGGTACTAGACAAAAGGATGATGTATATAAATAAACCCCTGTCTAGTTCATGGTAGGCAAAAAATAAAGACAAAGGGTGGCAGAATGGAGCCCCGAGACCCAACACAGGTTTCACTGCCACGTGCAGCTTCTTCCCTGGCAGACGAAAACATGTGTCAGGTCTTGGGGTCCCAGACCGTTTCATTACTCCATCTCTTTCTCTAATCTGCTTAAACAGCGCAGGTTTAACACTGACAGTGGTTTTCTTTGGTACACTTTACCTTGTACAGCTAGGTACAGCTTTTGACATTCTGCCTCCCTTTTTCTTTATTTTTTGCACTAGACAGGGGTTTCCTTAGGAGTGACTGTCCCTCTCTCTCTCTCTCTCTCTCTCTCTTTATGAATATATAAATATGTGATGTCCCACCATGGGTGTTCCTTGTGTGGCAGCTGTCACAAAAGCCTTGTACTCAAAAGTGAAGTGGTGATGAAGATGTGTATGAGTTTCGCCACCAGATTTGTAGACTTGTATATATGAATGGCACAGCTGTAGTCACTATAGGGTTACTGTTTCTATATATTATGTAAATCTGTGGACCAGTGGAGATACTTCTTTCTTTTCTATCTATCCCTATACTTCTTTCCCCGCACACCCTAGAAGTGGTGTGTCACGGCCGCGGCGGCGTCCCGTGCTCCGGGCCGCCGCCGCAACCTCCCCCTGCCCCATGCAGCCACCGGGGTCCATGTGCAGGGACCCGGCGCTGCTACTAGTTCGGCCCCGGGGAGCGCCTTACCTCGCCCCGCTCCTTTCTCGCTGTGCCGGCCGGCGCGCGCGTCCCCACCTCCTAGGGCACGCGCGCCGGCTGTCTCAGAGTTAAAGGGGCAGTCCACCCCTAATTGGTTGCTGCCCACTCACTCTCCTATAAATTCCAGCCCTGCCCCACTTCAGGTGTTGGAGCCTCTACATGCTTCCCATAGCGTTTGGCCCAGCTCCCTGTTGTTCCTGACCTCAGTCCTTGTTCCCAGTTCCTGTCCACTGTCCCGGTCCCTAGCTCCTGTCAGCTGTTTAACCCGTTGTTTCCTGAGTACTGTCTGCCACCTGCGGTTACGCCTACAGACCTCTGCCTGCACTATCTTCTGTCTACTGCTCCTGCTACGCCTCGCCTGCTGTCACTAGGAACCGAGCCAGGGGTAGCGACCTGGGGGTCGCCTGCCACAGCAAGTCCATCCCGCCTTGCGGCGGGCTCTGTTAAAAACCAGCGGCCCCTTAGACTCCGCCCACTGGTGAGATTAGTGCCATCGCTAGTGACGGTTCAGTGGATCCACGACTCCAGGCGTTACAGTAGGCTCCAACCATGGATCCCGGCGAGGTGCCTGACATCCGTGACGTAGCCAGAGTGGTCGCCCAACAGGCTCAGCAGATCCAGAAGCAATCGCAGCACATCCAGCAATTTACTGCCGCCTTACAGCAGCGTACTACAAACCAGCGCACACCACCTCCTGCTGTCTCTTCGACACTTCAACTGGCTCTCCCGAGCAAATACGGTGGTGACTCCAAGTTGTGCAGAGGTTTCCTGACTCAGTGCACCATGCACATTGAATTTTTAAACAGCCAGTTCTCCACTGAACGCTCTAAAGTGGCTTTCATCATCAGCCTCTTGGAGGGTAGGGCCCTGGCCTGGGCCACGCCACTGTGGGACCAAGATGACCCGATTACTGCCAGTCTCCAAACCTTCCTGGAAGAGTTTCGCTCTGTCTTTGAGGAACCTGCCCGTGCATCTTCGGCTGAGACTGCTCTCCTCAATCTCTTTCAAGGTAGTTCCTCCGTTGGCGACTACGCCATCCAGTTCCGCACCCTGGCAGCAGAATTAGACTGGAATGAGGCCGCTCTAATAGCCACCTTAAAGAAGGGCCTGTCCAGTCGGGTGAAAGACGTGCTCTCCGCCCGAGACCTTCCTACCTCCCTGAACGAACTCATCCTACTGGCCACCAGGGTCGATACTCGTTTTTCTGAGAGAGAGGAGGAGGTCCGGCAAGAACGGCGACTAAGCTTGTCCCGTCGCCATTACCGGCTGGCGCCGGTCTTCCAGAATCCTGTTGTTCCGGTGTCCGAGCCGACTCCTGAGGTTCCTATGCAGGTGGAACGAGCTCGCCTGACGCCTGATGAGAGAACTCGTCGTCTGAAGCTGAATCTCTGTCTTTACTGCGGTGGTTCTGATCAATTCCGGCAGAGATGTCCCCAAGATCCTCAAGCGTCCGGGAAACGCCCGCACCTAGGTCTAGTGGGAGAGGCCTCCCTAGGTGTGAATGCCACCTCTCCAAGATTATCTATGCCAGTTTCCATCCAGACACCCAAGCTGTGCACTACCAGTCTGCACCTCTAGTCCTCCAGGTGGGCGCTTTACATCAGGAGAAGATCTCCTTCTACGTCTTGCGCCATTCCTCTTCCGACATCCTGCTGGGTCTACCTTGGCTGCAATTATATACCCCTAAGCTAGACTGGAGTATCGGGGAGATTCTCAGTTGGGGCCTGGACTGTCCAAACCGGTGTCTGAAGTCTCCTCAGCCCAAATGCTCTATGACGTCACCTGATTCCGTCAAGCCTCTATCCGGCCTACCGGCGGAATACCAAGGCTTGGCTGATGTCTTCTCTGCCAAGGAGGCGGACTCTCTACCCCCTCACTGGATGTACGATTGTCCTATAGACCTCCTTCCTGGAACTTCTCCGCGTGGTCGGGTGTACCCCCTCTCCGTACCCGAGACTGAAGCTATGTCCTCCTACATCCGGGAGAACTTACTGAAGGGTTTCATCCATAAATCCACGTCCCCTGCTGGCGCAGGATTCTTCTTTGTGCAGAAGAAGGACGGTTCTCTCCGCCCATGCATAGACTACCGGGGCCTAAATAAGGTGACTGTCAAGAACCGATATCCTCTTCCGCTTATCCCTGAACTGTTCCACCGTCTCCGTGGAGCCAGGATCTTCTCCAAGCTGGATCTCAGGGGAGCGTACAATTTGATCCGTATTCGTGAAGGAGATGAATGGAAGACTGCTTTTAACACCAGAGATGGGCACTACGAATACCTGGTCATGCCATTCGGCCTATGCAATGCCCCAGCGGTCTTCCAGGAATTCGTCAACGACATATTCCGTGAACTCCTCTATGTCTGCGTCATCGTCTATCTTGACGACATTCTGGTCTTCTCCCCTGACCAGCAGACTCACGTGACCCAAGTACGTCAGGTCCTACGAAGACTACGGGCCAATCATTTGTACGCCAAGCTGGAGAAGCGCAGCCTTCCGTTTCTTGGCTATATTGTCTCCGATCGGGGTCTACAGATGGATCCAGCCAAACTCTCAGCTGTTCTCCAGTGGCCACGTCCTGTGGGACTCAGAGCTATCCAACGCCTTCTAGGATTTGCCAACTACTATTGGCAGTTCATCCCACATTTCTCTACCCTGGTTGCACCCATCGTGGCTCTCACTAAGAAGAAGGCGGATCCCAAGCATTGGCCACCTGAGGCCGAGCAAGCCTTCACTAGCCTTAAGTCTGCCTTTGCCTCTACTCCTGCTCTAGTCCGCCCGGATGCCACCAAGCCGTTTTCACTTGAAGTCGACGCATCTTCAGTGGGCGGTGGAGCCGTCCTCTCGCAAAAGGACGCATCAGGCAAGACCAGAACCTGTGGGTTCTTCTCTAAAACTTTCTCCCCTGCCGAGAGGAACTATACCATTGGTGACCGAGAACTCTTGGCGATTAAGTTGGCACTGGAGGAGTGGCGTCATCTCCTAAAGGGGGCTAGGCATCCGGTCAACATCTACATGGACCACAAGAACCTTCTTTACCTCCAATCGGCCCAACGCCTCAATCCCCGGCAGGCCAGGTGGTCGCTCTTCTTCTCACGTTTCAATTTCATCATTCATTTCCATTCTGCTGAGAAGAACGTGAAAGCCGATGCACTTTCCCGAGCATCTGATGTTATGGGACAAGATGAATCCCCTCGCCACATTATACCTCCCGATCGCCTAGTGCCAGTCGCCACCTCTACTCTTCAGAGAGTGCCTCCCGGAAAAACCTATGTGCGACCTGCACTTCGAAGACGAATTTTGAAGTGGGTTCATTCCTCTTTGGTGGCTGGACATCCAGGAGCTCAAAAGATCGGGCAATTAATCTCCGGCCACTACTGGTGGCCCAATCTCCTCCAGGATGCCAAGGACTTTGTAGCTTCCTGTGCTGTTTGTGCCAAAAATAAATCACCCCGTCAAAGACCTGCCGGCCTACTTCAGGCATTGCCAGTTCCAGATCGTCCCTGGCACCACATAGGGATGGACTTCATCACTGATTTGCCTCCATCTGCAGGCAAGAAAGAGGGGGAGGCCAAAGGGGGGGTACTGTCACGGCCGCGGCCCGTGCTCCGGGCCACCGCCACAACCTCCCCCTGCCCCATGCAGCTGCCGGGGTCCATGTGCAGGGACCCGGCGCTGCTACTAGTTTGGCCCCGGGGGCGCCTTACCTCGCCCCGCTCCTGTCTCGCTGTGTCGGCCGGCCGGCACACGCGTCCCCGCCTCCTAGGGCGCGTGCACGTCGGCTGTCTCAGAGTTAAAGGGGCAGTCCGCCCCTAATTGGTTGCTGCCCACTCACTCTCCTTTAAATTCCAGCCCTGCCCCACCTCAGACCCAGCTCCCTGTTGTTCCTAACCTCAGTCCTTGTTCCCAGTTCCTGTCCACTGTCCCGGTCCCTAGCTCCTGTCCGCTGCTTAACCCGTTGTTTCCTGAGTACTGTGTGCCACCTGTAGTTACGCCTGCAGATCTCTGCCTGCACTATCTTCTGCCTACTGCTCCTGCCACGCCTCGCCTGCTGTCACTAGCAACCAAACCAGGGGTAGCGACCTGGGGGTCGCCTGCCGCAGCAAGTCCATCCCGCCTTGCGGCGGGCTCTGGTGGAAACCAGCAGCCCCTTAGACTCCGCTCCCTGGTGAGGTTAGTGCCATCGCTAGTGACGGTTCAGTGGATCCACGACTCCAGGCGTTACATGGTGTCACTAATATATATATGACAGACACAGCAAACTTTCTTGCCCCCGCTTGCATTGATGTGCCATCCTGGATGAGCTGCACTACCTGAGCCACTTGTGTGGGTTGCAGAATCCGTCTTATACTACAAGTGTGAAAGCACCACCAACATTCAAAATTGACGAAAATATCAGCCAGAAAGCATAGGTACTGAAAAGCTGTCTGTGGTCCCCGCGTGCAGAACAACTACTTTATTGAGCGTGTCTTGCTAATTGCATTTGAAATTGATTGTCAATCAGTGTTGCTCCCTAAGGGCCCTAGTATTCCAACAGATGTCTGACAGATTATCTGACAGATTTTTTAAACCAAAGCCAGGAACACACTATTAGGCTATGTTCCCACAGCGTATGAGACCGGCCGTTCCGTGACCCGGCCGGGACACGAAATGGCCGGTCTCTGAAAAGATCATCCCAGCCGCTACTGCAGTACCGGCCGGATGATCTTTCTGCCTGCAGAGTTCTGATCAGAACTTCCCATAGCACACAAAAGAGCAAGCGGCCGGAGCTGCTTGCTTTATTGTGTGAACTGACAGGGTTTTCTGCAGCGGCCGCAGAAAACTGACATGTCAGTTGTTTGCGGTGCCGCTAGGGCTACCGGCCGGATCATATACTATGTGTATATGCTCCGGCCGGGATCGCATACAAGGTAATGTATCTTTTCGTAATATTCAAGGCTGTTGTGGGAACATAGCCTAAACAGAGAACAGGTCATAAAGGAAAGACTGAGATTTCTCCTCTTTTCAAATCCATTCCTGGCTTTGGCTGAAAAAATCTCAGATAATACGTCAGACATCTTTTGGTGTAATAGGACCCTAAGTGGACAGTTTGATTTCTCAGAAGTTTGATGTACTTGCAGTTATATTGTGTTTTTTAAGTGTTCCCTTTATTTTTCTGAGCAGTGTTTAACCCCTTAAGGACAGAGCCTGAAATGGCCTTAATGACAGAGACAAATTTTATGAATATGACCAGTGTCACTTTAGTCATTAATAACTTCGGGATGCTTTTACCTATCCGGCTGATTCTGAGATTGTTTTCTCGTGACATATTGTACTTTACATTTCTGGTAAATTGGAGTCGATAATCATAACAAATCTTTATGAAAAAAAACCAAATAATGTGAAAAAATGTGAAAAACTGCATTTTTCCAACTTTGAAACTTTTTTGCGTATACAGAAAGTGGTTATACCACATAAATTATATATTAAATAGCATTAGCAACATGTCTACTTTATGTTGGCGGCATTTATTAAACGATCTTTAATTTTTTTTAGACAATAGGAAGCTTAAAACATTAGCTGCAAATTTCCAAATTTTCAGTAAAATTTCAAAATCAGATATTTTTAGGGACCTGTTCAGGTTTAAAGTGTATTTGAGGGGCCTGTATGTTAGAAAGCCCCACAAAGCACCCCATTTCAGAAACTGCACCCCCCAAACTCTGCAAAAGCATATCCAGAAAGTGTTTTAACCCTTTAGGGGAGTCACAGAAATAAAAGCTAAGTGTGTAAGAAATTTGAAAATTTTAATTTTCTGTGCAGAGATTTTATTGTAATCCAATATTTTTCATAATTATAAACCTATTACCAGAGAAATGCACCCAAATAATTATTGCCCCGTTTCTGCAGTTTATAGAAATACCCCATATGTGGCCCTATTGCGCTATTTGACGCAACCACAAGCCTCAGATACAAAGGAGCGCCTAGTGAATTTCAACGCCTCCGTTATATTTGGTCATTTCTGACTGTACCACTTCAGGTTGGCAGAGGCTCTGGGGTGCCAAAACCTAAAAAACACCCCTAAAGGGACACCATTTAGAAAACTACACCCCTCAAGGAATGTAACAAGGGGTGCGGTGAGCATTTGGACCCGACAGGTGCTTCACAGATTTTCCGAACAATATGTCGTGAAAAAAGAAAAATTTATTTTTTACACTAAAACGTTGTTCTAGCCTTCAATTTTTCATTTTCTTAAAGGGATAAGAGGAAAAAAAAGACATAAAATGTGTAGCGCAGTTTCTCCCGAGTACGGAAATACCCCACATGTGGCGATAAAGTGCCAAGGGGGCGCAGGACGAGCCTCCAAAGGGAAGGAGCGCCAATTGGCTTTTGGAAGCTGAATTTCACTGGAAAGGATTTCAAGGGCCATGTCGCATTTACAGAGCCCTCGTGCTGCCAAGACACTGGAAACCCCCCACAAGTGACCCCATTCTGGAAACTACACCCCTCAAGGAATCTAACAAGGGGCACAGTGAGCATATGAACCCCACTGGTGACGGGCACAAATGTGGAACAATGTGACGTAAAAGTAAAAAATTTCATTTTTTCACTTTCATGGCACAAATGTGGCCGTCATCAAGGGGTCCATATCCTCACTGCACCCCTTGTTAGATTCCTTGAGGGGTGCAGTTTCCAGAATGGGGTCACTTGTGGGGGGTTTCCAGTGTTTTGGCAGCACGAGGGCTCTGTAAATGCGACATGGCGTTCATCATCCATTCTAGCCAAATCCAACCTCCAAAATCCAAATGGCGCTCCTTCCCTTTGGAGGCTTGCCCTGCGCCCACATGGCGCTTTATGTCCACATGTGGGGTATTTACGGACTCGGGGGAAATTGCTCTACACATATTGTGTGTTTTTTTTCTCTTTTAACCCCTTGTGAAAATGATAAATTCAAGGCTAAACCAACATTATAGTGTAAAAAATGTAATATTTCATTTTCACGCCACATTGTTCCACATTTGTGCCCGTCACCAGTGGGGTCCATATGCTCACTACACCCCTTGTTACATTCCTTGAGGGGTGTAGTTTCCATAATGGGGTCACTTGTGGGGGGGTTCAACTGTCTTGGCAACACAGAGGCCTTTTGAATGCAACATGGCCCCTTAAAATCCATTCCATCCAAATCCAGCCTTCAAAAACGAAATGGCGCTCCTTCCCTTCGGAGGCTTACCCTGCACCCGAATGGCGCTTTATGTACACAAGTGGGGTATTTCCGTACTCAGGAGAAATTGCTCTACACATTTAGTGTTTTTTTTTTATCTTTTAGCCCCTTGTGAAAATGAAAAAATCATGACAAGATTAATGATTTAGAGTAAAAGTTTTACAAAAATTACACTAAATGTTGGTCTAGCCTTGATTTTTTCCATTTCCACAAGGGGTTAAAAAAGAAAATTAACACAAAACGTGTAGGGTAGTTTCCCCTGAATACGAAAATACCCCATATGTGGGCATAATGTGCCATATGGGCACAGGGCAAGCCACCAAAGGGACAGAGCGCCATTTAGAGGCTGGAATGGAGGATGGAGGCCATGTCGCAATTACAAAGCTCCTGTGCTGCCAGGACAGTAGAAACTCCCCGACAAGTGACCCCATTCTGGAAACTACACCCCATAAGGAATCTAACAAGGGGTGCAGTGAGCATATGGACCCCACTGGTGACAGGCACTTACGTAGAACATGTGCCGAGAAAATAAAAAATACCATTTTTTTCATTTTCACGTCCCAAATGTGGCCGTCACTTGGGGGCCATATCCCCGCTGCCCCCCTTGTTAAATTCCTTATGGGGTGTAGTTTCCAGAATGGGGTCACTTGTGGGGGGTTTCTACTGTCCTGGCCGCACAGAGGCTTTGTAATTGCATCATGGCATCCTCTAATGGGAATGGCGGCCATACCTATTTAGCTGGGAAAAAGGGACAATTCTAATTTATTTGGGGGTATTAGGCCAATTATTAGTTTATAAGGTTGGAAATGACAGGTGTCCATCAAATTCAACCTGTGTTGATCCAGAGGAAGGCAAAAACCCCTCGTGAGGCAGACGACAGTAGCCTCATCAATGGGAAAAATTCCTTCCCGACTCCATAATGGCGATCAGAATAATCCCCGGACCAACGTGACCCCTGAAATAGGAATAAGGGACAGAATTTAGATAATGTAGAACCCCAGTGACGTGTGGTGCGCCTTGAAGCGATCCAATATGCAGAGGCCGGGGGGATCAGGACAGACGTCACACTGGAAAATGATGTACTTCCTGATCCCCCTGTTACCCCACACTCTGCACTTCTTCTGGGGTCTCCCGTTCTCTAGTGTGGGGGACGTCACCTGGAAAATGTTGTCCTGGTGCGATACGGGGTCCCTCATATCCAGAAGCGCTGGGTCCGCTCCATGGCTGCTAAATATTAGGGCTCTATTACTACTTCTGATATGTTCGGATCGTGCCGCAAGCTACAGTAGCTCGGGCAGCGAGGGACCGGAAGAGGGGGTGCTGGTATAAATGTTATCCCCGTACAGGTGGTAACCTTTATCCAGCAGTGGGAAGATCAGTTCCCGGACGATCTTCCCACTTGTTCCGAGGATGGGAGGGGAGGGGGCATCTGGGGCTGGATTCGGGTGTTCCTTCCTACATACACTCTAAGGGTACGTGCACACTGCGGAATCGCGACAGATAACCCTTCGTGCATTCCGCAGTTGGCACCCGCCGGCGGACTGATGCAGGCGCACGTCTCCGTCCGTGTCATAGACTCCATTCTATGCACGGGCGGATTCCGCTCTCCGTCCAACGTGTTCATTCTTTGGATGGACGACGGAATCCGCCCGTGCATAACATGGAGTCTATGACACGGATGGAGACGCGCGCCTCCATCAGTCCGCCGGCAGGTGCCAGCTGCGGAATGCACAAAGGGTTATCCTTCGCCATTCCGCAGTGTGCATGTACCCTAAATCTGTAAGTGTACCCAGAGGTACTCTCACAGAGTTTGTAGAATTTCACACCATACCGTCATCTCTTATTGGGACGGTACTGGCGGAAAAGACGTGTCTGGGGGGCAGCGTACGCTACGCTACCCCCAGACACGTCACTGGATGATGAGGATGAATGGAGGAAAGAAGGATCCCCCCCATTCATCCTCACTGGCTGTTTCGGTGTCGGAGGCAATAATAACGTATCCCTCTGACACCGAAAACACCCTGGGGGCCATCTTTATATGGGGACTAGTATATGGGGTATGTAGTGGTGTAGTGTCAAACTTTATTTAATGTAGTGTGGTGTAATGTAGTGTTTTTTACGTGTTTTTTTTTACAGTAAGTATAAAAAAAATCTACGCCAACAAAGGAGTTGCTGATAAATGCCGCACTTATGTGCGGCACTTATAAGCAGACCGTGGCAGTAGAATATAGAAAAAAAACACCCTACGCCAAAAAGGAGGAGTTGCTGATTAGCAGCGCACTTTCGTGCGATGCTAATCAACACTCAGCGGCAATAGGGTGCAGAAAATAGAAAAAAAAAATTGAGGAAAAAAAAAAAACACTTTTTCTATATTCTGAATATCCCTGTAGCTGCTGATAAGTGTATTACACATATCAGCCGCTAGGGGGCAGCAGAGCGCAAAATCCGGAAAATGACGAGGCTGGAGCCGAAAATAGCCGAAAGAAGACGACGAGGACCGCCGGAAAGACCCGAAGACCGAACGGAATGACGGAGGACGCCGCGAACCCGGAAGCCGCCGATCAGGAGCCCGGGACAGGTGAGTAATGTACAAATACCTGCTCTGGACCCCTCGGCTACCTAGCTGAGGGGTCCAGGGCAGGTATTTACTATTTTGTGGGACTCTGATCGCCGTGCCACCGGCCCGATCGCCGTGAACGGCCGGCCGGCCGTTCACGGCGATCGGGCCGGTGGCACGGCGATCAACATTACTTTTTACAGTAATGGCGGTCGGTGCCGTCCTCGGACAGCACTGACCGCCATTTTTTTCCGGGTCATCGGGTCACCGATGACCCGGAAAGGTTCCGATCGCCGCTATTGGCTGATCTGAATTGATCAGCCTATAGCAGCGATCGTAAGCACGGGGGGTGTTAACCACCCCCCGTGCCGAGAAGCTATGATGGCCTGCTATGATTTATAGCAGGCCATCTTCCCCGACCGCTGTGTGTGAACACGCAGCGATCGGGGAAACATCGGGCGTAAATTTACGCCCTGATGCGCTAAGTACCAGGGCGCCAGGGCGTAAGTTTTCGCCCGATGTCGTTAAGGGGTTAATATTAGCAGATAGACTTATAAATAGAGTATTTTCTATTTTATAAATAGAAGCTTTTCTTATGTTCTTGGGTTTTACTTTTTATGTGGATGATATTTTAAAAAACTTGTTCTTCCAGTTAAGGGCGTAACCATAAACATCAGCCAGGTAGATTTGTGACATGCTGTTTACTGACATTCTGTGCTCTACACATTGCTTCAGAAAAGTAGTTTTATTTGCAGATTTCATTCTGCTAGTTTTATTTTTCATTCACACCGTGTTAAAGGAGCTTTGCTGTTTCATGAGCCTATAAAGTATAGTCATTGTAAAATAAAAAAAAACCTGTAAATTACAGTGATACAGTGTATACTAGAATGTTACATGACTTTTCATTCTTCAATGAAACCAAAACCAAATATTCACTTGATATCACATTATAACCGTATGCCTTAGCGACATTGTTGGATAATATCATTGAAACTGATTAATATAGAGGAGAGTTCATACAGGGTGAAATGCATTTGAAGTTCAGCACCTCTAAACTACTGTACAGTACATGGGCCTGCTTAGATATCTTATTAGTTTAAACATTGTTCTACTAAATTTAGATATATGGTCTATTCATTCCACAATAGTTTTCGTGAGTATATTATTACTAGCTATAGTTATTATAACCTATTTGTAATTATATGGGGATTTTTAAACTTTATTAGAGCTTTCTTAGAACATTATTTTTATGAATACATGTTGTAACATTAAATACCTTTACACATGAAACAGTTGATCCTCTGGGGTTGAAAGTTTGAATAAAAAGAGTCATTGCAGGCATAGGATCTCACTTAAACTAGAAACTAGTTATAGTCCAATCACTGCAGCAGATATACTGTTTAATTTTTGATGGACTGTTGCTCCTATAAGGATGTTCAAGAAGGCTAATAGCTTCAAAGCTATAAGCGTCTACTTTAATAGTAATAAAAAAGGTAAATAGGTTTTCAAAAGACCCATTGATTCAATCAAAGTAAACATCATTTACTCCTTTGTTATTCATAACCTTTAATATAATTAATCACTATATGCATCCAGAGCTGTGGAGTCGGAGTCGGAGTTGTGGAGTCCGAGTCATAGTTGGAGCTAGTTTTGGCTGGAGTCGGAAAAAAATGTACCGACTCCGACTCCAGCTTTAAAAAAAATCTTTAAAAAATGTAGAATTGAATTTTGATATGAATTTTACAAGTTTTGCTCATGAATATATATTATGAGCAACATTCTAATAAGACACTATTACATAAGGGTGGTCGGGCAATATATCAGTAATAGGACACTGGCCCTGTTAGATAAGGGTAGTCGGGGAAAAGTTGTCAGTCGCTATTTGGCAGTTTGTTTCTGAGCTGAAAGAGTCCATTGTGTGGGGGGAGATCTGTGCTGTTCTCTTCCTGGATGCTGGATGACTGTGTATGAGCGGCAGTGTTATATGAAGATATCCTATGTAATATAGAGGAGGAGGAGAAGACATAAGCAGTGTAGCAGTAACCTCTGTCCTCAGTGTGGTGTTTTCTCTCTGGGAGAAGATTGTGTGTTTTTCTTCAGTGTTCTATGGCTGCAGCTGTGTGTGTGTGCTATGACTACAGCAGGCTGTGTGTATGTGTGTGTGCACACTATGGCTGCAGCAGGCTGTGTGTGTGTGCACACTATGGCTGCAGCAGGCTGTGTGTGTGTGTGTGTGTGTGTGTGTGTGTGTGTGTGCACACGCTATGGCTGCAGCAGGCTGTGTGTGTGTGTGCTATGGCTGCAGCAGGCTGTGTGTGTGTGTGTGCTATGGCTACAGCAGGCTGTGTGTATGTGTGCTATGGCTGCAGCAGGCTGTGTGTGTGCTATGGCTGCAGCAGGCTGTGTGGGTGTATGCTATGGCTGCAGCAGGCTGTGTGTGTGTGTGTGTGTGTGTGTGTGTGCGTGCTATTGCGTGCCCCCACAGTGACCTTCTATATCACTGTGTGACCTTTATCTCACTATGTGTGACTCCTGTCTATATCACTATGTGTGACCCCTCTCTATATCACTATGTGTGACCCCCTGTATATCACTATGGCTGACCTCTATATTACAGGTATCTGGCATTGTTAGCAGTGTTTCTTATGTATGGTGAATATTTAGTTAGAAACATAGAAGATTGTAAGCAGGAAACGACCACCTGCTCCATCTAGTTTAGTTCTGAGTTGTTCAGGACATGGAGGCTGGAGGTTCGCTGCATCCACTGCAGACACAGGAGAAGCTGCTTTATATACAGTATTCCTTTATTCCCTCAGAATTAGGAAGAAGCTGCTGAGCCAGTGTGATAAATAACTCCCCTGGTATTTGACTGGCTATTTATGAAGGAGCAGGAGTTGGAGTCGGGAGACAGAGTCGGTCCTGATAAAATTCAGAAGTCGGAGTTGGAGTTGGAGTCGGTCCTGATAAAATTCAGGAGTCGGAGTCGGAATTGGAGTCGGAGCTGCGGCTTACCGACTCCACAGCCCTGTATGCATCTACATGTACTGACTACAAAATCTAATACGATCCTGTCAGCTGCAGTGGCAACACAGCTGTGATTGACAGCCAGTTGCTGTGTGTTCGGCTTCTGAGTCCATGAAATTGCCATGACTGTAATATACTGTATGGCATGATGCACTAAGACACTGCTCACCAAGACGTACAGGTACATGATGGTGTTGAAGGGGTTAAATGGGGCGTGCACTGTATGTAAATGACTGCTCTCCATAAGGAATGGATGCAGCAGTTTCCACTTGAGCTGGCCAAGCTCCCTCTGGTAAGGCTTGATTGACAGCCAGACTAATGCTGCGTTCACACGGAACAATTATCGTGTGAATTTGCACGATAACGATCAAATTCGAACGATAATCATACATGTAAACGCTGCGAACGATCAAGCGACGAACAAGAAATCGTTCATTTTGATCTTAAAACATGTTCTAAAATCATCGTTCGTTGTTCGCAAAAAATTCGTAGATCGTTCCGTGTAAACAGTCGTTCACTGATTTAACCAATGTATGAGATAGGCTTAAGCGATCGCAAAATGAATTTCCGTACGATATATCGTACCGTCTAAACGCTGATCGTTATGGAAAAAAATTGTTACTCCGACATCGTTAATCGTACGATCGGGCCAATTATCTTTTCGTGTAAACACAGCATAAGGCTTCTAAATATCCTTTTAAATTATTGCTTAAGGTCATTATGGATGTTTGGATACGTAATAAGTACATGTTCACACAGTGTATTTTTTTCAGACAAGAACACCCATTGTTTACAATTAAAACAATGTCCATTCTTGTCTTAAAATAATGAACTGTATTGAACTGTATGAGAAAAACGACCCCATTTCACACACTGTATTGAACAACGTTTTGGTACGGCCATGGAAATAATTGACATGTCAATTATTTCCATCTGCTAGAGTGCGAACAATGGACTATGTTCTGCTCTGTTCACACAATGTATGGCCTTTCCGACGGCTGTACATTGCATAGAGTTCAATGGTTAATTGGATTGCAGGCACACCCAAATGTGCCCGCAATCCAAATAAAATAAAATGATGTTCCTGCAGCTGATATGGCAGTATCAGACGCAGGAAGGTGTCAAATAGCGGCCGTTTTTTGCTGTGTCAAACAAAGTGTGAACATTGCCTAAGTGTAGAGTAGAAATGTCTCCGCAGCACAGAGGCTCGCACAGATAGCTCCTAATTGCCCCTAGGGGTTTAGGAGCATTTGGGGCGTCACCCTAAGCGTGGTCCGCCCCCTCCTGTGCCGCCCCCTCCATTGCCGCTCGCTATGCTTACATGAATATGCATAGTGGGCGGCACAGAGCAACCCCCTCCCATGCCGCTCAGGAGCCCAGGAAAGTATGCTGGTCATTGCCACAGTATGCACATAGCAGGAGTGTGATCGGCGCTGGGAGCCTGGGTTGAGCTTTACCATCCACCTTAGCCCAGGCTCCCAGCGCCGATCACACTCCTGCTTTGTGCATACTGTGGCTATGAGCAGCATACTTTCCTGGGCTCCTGAGTGGCACGGGAGGGGGCGGGCTAGGCAGAACGGGAGGGGGTTGCTCTGGGCGGGTCGAGGGGTTGCTCTGTGCTGCCCACTATGCATATTCATGTATGCATAGCGAACGGCAATGGAGGGGGCGGCACAGGACGGGGCGGGCCACGCTGGTGCTCGGCGCTTAGGGTTATGCCCTAAATGCTCCTAAACCCCTCATTAGCATAGCGGCAATTAGGAGCTATCGTAGAAATGCAGGCCAGAAGAAAAGATTTATTACCAGCCCTGCGCTTACGAGGCAATGATCTACTGCGGCATATCAGCAGGTTCATACGGCTGAACCTGCTAATAGTGCTGCTTTAAATAATGTTTTTATGTTAAACATATATATTTTTAAAGAATTTTTGGCACAATTTTTTCTTATTTTCAATTTTTCTATCTATATTATAAAATAATCCTTAAATCTTGCAGTTTTCATTCTCACCACTGGAGCTAAAACTAAAGGCTGTATTACACGGCACAATATAAGGAGGAAACACATGCCGACCTGTCAGGTCAGCGCTCGCTTCCTGCTTGTTCCCCGCTTGTTGCCTGTGCTATTACACGCAAAGACAACGAGCCTCACATACATAATAAGAAAAGAATATCAGAACCTTGGTCTCCTCACCTGTCAGGGCAACAGTTTCAGATCTGTCTATGTTTTCAACATCTAAATACAGTAGGGTGCTAGTGGGTGCACTGATTTTCATTAAAAAAGTATGAAATGGTTGGGTAATCTTCCCATTACTGTACAGGAAATCCTAACATATACACAGAGTAGCAGCAACACCTACACTAATCCGTGCCACTCCCAATTATTGAAGAGCATATTACTGATCATATTGTGCTTTGTAATAATGGGCTGGGCTGTTTCCCTGAGGGACACTGGGAAACTTACAAATACCTGGAAACTAAGAATCATCCATGGCATGCTGCAACATCTTCATTTGAAGAGTTAGGAAGAGTCAGACATGGACCCATACAAAGAAGGAATCACATCATGTCTATGATAGAGATACACGAGGAGGTAAATTTGTTATTCTCTGTTAAATCTGTATTTACTTGTATCTATATACATATTGTATGGTGACACATATATGATTATTCAGTCCATCGTGATTACTAGAGATAAGTGAATCTTGAGTATCCTTGGGTCTGTTCAAACCTGAGGGTGCGGCATTTGAGTAGCGGTGGCTGCAGAAGTTTGATGCAGCCATAAGGCTCCCTGTAAATGGATACAGCCATGTCTGTCATTCTGACTGTCTAGAGATATAGCTCTAAGATTTTTTGTTCTGTCTTAGTAGACATTCTCCCAGCCAAAAAAAATCTACATTTAAATGACACATAAGAGCAGTAAATGCAAAAGGTGCATATAAGGCTCTTTACACAAATACAGAAGATTTACTCACCCAAATAATTTTTATTAAACGTTGAATTTGATAACAGCATGACATAAGGAGGATACATTTCCTACATTTCATGAGAGAATATTAGATTCTACTTTGTGCCAAACAAAGGTCCTCCTTTTTATTCAAATAAATACCTAAATAATAAAATAATATAAATAATGATACTGTGGTACTAATGTTCGACAGTCACATTCCCTGAAAAAAAAAAACAATAAAAAGTTTTATTGTTCTAGCAGCATAAATCTCTTGACAGACTCCCTTTAATAAAATTATTTTGTTTTTGTTAGCCAATAAAATGTATCATATTTGTTTAAGAATCCAGTTGGAGAAGACATGGAACAATGTTCATGCATCTCAATGGTTGATGAAGTGGTTGCCAGTTCCCCAACCCTTCATCTGTCTGGGTGGGTGTTATAAGTTATAAGGCTGTTGTGTTTAAATTGGATATCAAACTTTTTTTTTCTTTTTTTAACAATAACATAAAAAAAAAAGAAAATCTGAAGGAGCCACTAAAAAATATTGTGCTTCAATTCTATGATCTGTTCATATCAGCATTCTGAGCTGTATACATTAATCAACTGTAATCTTTATGATTTGGTATGGTATTGCAGTTTGTCAGCATAAAAATGTCGACTTCCTAGGATTTTTGTTGTTTTCCTAAGCAAAGGACAGTGGTCCAAACTTTCTATGTGCAGTTTTAAAGGAGTAGTTCACCAAAAAAAAATTCTTTCAAATTAACTGATGCCAGAAACTGTCAGAGATTTTTAAATTTACATCTATCAAAAAAATCTTGTCTTCCAGTACATATCAGCTGCTCTATGTCCTGCAGGAAGTGGTGTATTCTCTCTGTCTGACACAGAGCTTTCTGCTTTCACCACTGTCCATATCTGGAATTGTCCAGAGCAGTAGCAAATCCCCATAGAAAACCTCTCCTGCTCTCCAGACTGAAAAAAATGCCACTTGATGCAGGCCATACAGCAGCTGATAAGTACTGGAGACTTGAGATTTTTTTTTTTTTTTAATAGAAGTAAATTACAAATCTCAAGCACTTTCTAGCACCAGTTGATTTGAAAGAAATTGCATCCTGTGCAGAACACTATACTGGAGCAGTTATTCCTTTCCAAGAGTCCTGTAGGTAGTTTTTCTGTCTCTCTCCTATTAGAGTTTTTGCTCCTGTTCACTATATAGCTTGTCCGTCAGTTATATTTGCTGGGCTGGGTACAGACTGCGCTGGCCCTTGGAGATTTTTAACCCCTTCCTGTCAGTAACATACATATATATAAATATATATATATATATATATATATATATATATATGTTCCTACTGAAATACCTCGTGCAGTAGGAATGTATATATATACGTTCCTGAACTGACGGGGCTTCTGATGTGTGCAGGACCGCTGCAGTGAGTGCGGTCCCGCACACATCAGTGTGTCCGGGACCGGAGGTAATGAGAGGCAGCTGCGATCCAGCAGGTGCGTCTCATTAACCCCTTAAACGCTGCACTCTATAGCGTTCACAGCGTTTAAGGTACTCAGTGACAGAACAAGCATCTGTCACTGAGTGATCAGGACCCCCACAGCCATGCTGCAAGAGTCCCGATCGCTTGTGCCGACAGGCGGGGCTAAGTCACTTACCTCCGCCCTGCCGGATCGGCGATCCATGTATAGAGTCTGCTCTGAGGCAGGCTCTATACATAGATCGCCGATAACACTGATCTATGCTATGGCATAGCATAAAACAGTACATGCGATCTATTGATTGCATTTTTAACAGTGATAAAAAGTGTAATAAAAAAAGTTTTTTAAAGTATTAAAAAGCTCTTATAAATCCCCCTCCCAATAAAAGTTTAAAATACCCCCTTGCCCATTATAAAAAAATATATATATTTAAAAAAGAAATAAATAAACATATTATATATAGCGTGTGGAATTGTCCGATCTATTAAAATATAACATTATTGTTCCCGCGAGGTGAGCGGCGTAAACGAAACAACAAAAAAAATACACCAGGATTGCTGATTTTCATAAATTATATGTCAGAAAAAAATTTATAAAAAGCAATCAAAATTTTTCTGTTACACCAATATGATAATAATAATAAAAACTAGAGATCATGGCACAAAAAATTACACCCCAACCAGCCCTGTAGTTGAAAAAATGAAAGCGCTATGGCGGGCAGGAACATTGCATTAACCTGACCCGGACTTTTCTGCACCAAAGGGCTCTGTCTTGAAGGGGTTAATCAGCATGGGATTGGTTAGGAATTTTTTTTTTTTTTTTTTTTGGCACTTTTTACTATATTCACTGGCCAGGCACTCTGCATCCAGCCCAGTGAATTTAACTGGGCTGGGTGACATCCCTGAATTTTAGTGATGAGGCAATGGGATACCAAGAAATTCAGACACAAACACTTTTTTCATTCTTTTTTATTTTTTAATTGAAGAGCATTTTATTCTATTATAATCTGTTCACTCATCTATAATTGTCAAATTTAGATCCAAGATACTGTTCTGATTTGTCAGCATAGATATAATATAAAAGATGTCTGCCTGTTGTCTCCTTTAGAGGGAGCATAGGAGTATACTGAATGCTTTTTATTGTTGAGTTTAAAGCGACTCTGTACCCACAATCTGTCCCCCCCAAACCACTTGTACCTTTGGATAGCTGCTTTTAATCCAAGATCTGTCCTGGGGTCCATTCGGCAGGGGATGCAGTTATTGTCCTAAAAAAACAGCTTTTAATCCTGCAGCGCTGTGTCTAACGGCTGGAGCTTACATTTGTATATGCATTAGGCTGGCACACCCTCTCTATCCTTCCTCCCCACCCTCCTCATCATTAGGAATGATCCAGGAACATTTACTGCTGTTTGAGCTTTGCACAGGTGTCTTAAAGGACAACTCCGGCGAAATTTTTTTTTGGCTTATTTAACACACATTACAAAGTTATATAACTTTGTAATGTGGTTAAATACCCGGTCTGGCCCCCTTCCCCCACTTTCCGACCCCCGACCCCCCACGCCGGAAGTTAAAGAATGTATAAATTACCTATTACGGTCGTCACGGTCCTCTTCTCTGGTGTCGGGTGACGTCAGAGCTGGGGGGCGGTCCGGGTCTTCTTCCTCTTCGGCGTCTTCATTGAGAGTGAATGGGAGAGAAAAGGCTGCTGGTGCACATGCGCACCAGCAGCCTTTTCATTGGCTGGAGCGCATCACATGGCTTCCAGCTTGCTCAGCCCTGATTGGCTGAGCTTGCTGGAAGCCATGTGATGCGCTCCAGCCAATGAAAAGGCTGCCGGTGCGCAAGCGCACTGGCAGCCTTTTCTCTCTCATGGACCCGGAAGCAAGAGACATCGCTGGACGGCGGAGGCAGGTGACGGTGAGGCGGACGGCGGGCGAATGGAGTGGCGATCGTCACCGGAGGGATGGTGAGTATGGTGTCTGTGTGTGTCTGTGTTTTTTTTGGGGGGGGGGTCCCGCCGGAGTTGTCCTTTAACGATCCAGTCCATGTTCATTATACACACAGGTGGGGAATAGGAAGCAATCTGCTTGGAGCATTCCTAATGATGAGGAGGGTGGGGAGGAAGGACAGAGAGGGTGTGCCAGCCTAATGCATATTCAAATGTAATGGTGCGTTTACAGAGGCAGATTTATCTGACAGATTTTGGAAGCCAAAACCAGGAATGGATTTGAAAAAAGGAGAAAGCTCAGTCTTTCCTTTATGACCCGTTCCCTGTTTATGGTCTGTTCCTGGCTTTGGCTTCAAAATTCTGTCAGATAAATCTGCCTGTGTAAACGCACCATAAGCCCCGGCCGTTAGACACAGCCTTGCAGGAATAAAAGTTGTTTTTATGACAATAACTGCATCACCTGCCGAACGGACCCCAGGACAGATCTTAGATTAAAAGCAGCTATCTGAAGGTACAAGTGGTTTGGGGGGGGTCAGATTGTGGGTACAGAGTCGCTTTAATGTATAATTGTATTTAGTTTGCGTTAGTGCTTCCTCCAATGTCAGATAGTCCCAATGTTGTATTTTAAATCTATGTCTATGCTGAGGATTTGGAACTATTTATTTATTCTTTTAGGGTGCGTTCACACATACAGGATCCACAGCAGATTTGATATCAATGTAACTAAATAACTGAAAACAGCATCAAATCTGCATCAAATGTAAATGCATATATCAGTACTAAAAAGTGGAATGTGTAATAGTACCATGAGTATGATTAGTGCTGACACTATATTCATGGGACATATTTGATATTTGTGTACAAGATAAAACAAGAGTACAAGCTTGTTGGATAGACTTTTGCTTTGTTAAGACAGTTGCCAAGGCGTACCCAGATTCTTTTCTCATGTTGTAAGCTATGTAATTTCATCATAGTCACAATGTAATCTGTCCTGACAAGGTTGTGTGGCCTAATTCTAAGTACTCCACCTAAACCCCACCCTTTCTTGTTAGGCTTATTGTTAATAACTGTCTAGATTTCCCATCTTTGCTTATATATGAAATTAAGACTACAGATAATTTGCATTGCTGTAACTATTATGATACTATCAAACAATATGTTATTATTTAAATAGAACCTGTCGTCAGCAGCACATCTGTCCCATACAAACACATTTCTCCTGCTGTCATTTTATGTAGAAAGCAGTTGCTAATTTTCAGAAGTTAATCTTTTAAGCAGGTGCCGCATGCAAGTGAATGTTTTCCAGTGATAAAGTGCTGGGTCTCTCAGTTGCAGTCAAGTTGGTTGTGCCCAAGTTTTGGCACTTCTGTTCCTTCTGTGCCTAGAAAAGCACCATTTACCTATGATACAAGCACTGTTAAAAGATTTAAAGAAGTCCAGCGAAAATGTTTATTAAAGTATTGTATTGTTCCCCCAAAATTATACAAATTTCCCATATAGACTTATTGGAAAGCTCATTCGTAAATGTTTCCCGGAAAACCCCTTTAACTACAGTAAGAGCGGCAAAATAGTCATGCGAATACAAAAAAAAAGAGAACAGCCATAGTCAATGTTTTATGCATTTCTTTGTTCTTTTATTTAGCAAGAGCTTCAGGAAGTATTGAGGAAATCAGGACCTAAGCTTGTAGTTGTTGCTTTTAGCTCTGGAAACTGTGGACCATGTAGATTAACAACCCCCCATTTAGAGGTAAGTGGAATGTCTTCTATCTGACTTTACAGGTAGATTCACAGTGATCTACTTTGTCTCCTATACATTGGGAAGTAAATTAGTTTAGTAAATATATGGATGTGTAAGCTCAACCCTGAGAAGTGTATTTATCTGAGTGCATTACCTATTTCTTGCACCAATAGAAACCAAAAATGTACATACAAATATGGTGAGCTCTCCAGGAGTCTTATAAATAGAATTGAAACTGTATATAGTACTTATTACAACATTTATTCACACAGATAAAATAAAGTAAATAAACAGAATGCTTAAAATATGCTTAGAATATACTTAAAATGTAAAAAAAATGAGCAAAACCTTAGATATACTGTATATGTGCAGTGTTGCGCTACATATGCTGTATATCTAAGGTTTTACTCATTTATTTTTTTACATTTTAGGTATATTCTAAGCATATTTTAAGCATCTTGTTTATTTACATTATTTTATCTGTGTGAATAAATGTTGTACTGTTTACAGTTTCAATTCTATTTATAAGACTCCTGGAGAGCTCACCATATACACAGTATGTATGTACATTTTTAGTTTAGTAAATAGCTACTCAGTTTCTTTCTACAATGTGGCTCAGATTTAAAAACTGTCTAAGGCTGGCTTCACGCTGCCTTAAAATTGTGAGAAAATGTCAACAAAAAAGCCATAGTGTGTTTTTTTTTTTAAATGCCAGCAGTCATATAGCTGAAAGTCAATGCCCTAAAACATATTGTTTTTGTTGTTCTTTTGTGTGTGTCCAGAGGAAAAGGAAGTTCAACCATCTTTGTGTACACACAAATGCCTAATCCACAAAAAAAGATGCACGCAAAGTCAAAAATGCCAGAAAAAAACACCAAAAAATTATAAAAAAAAAAAAAAACAACATGCACAGCTTTGACGTTTTGCAGCATTTTTTGGAGGCCTCCAAAACACCACAAAAAACTATATGTTTTAGGGAAACCCTAATTCTAATTCTTTGGTCAAGAAAGAGCACTTCTGTTTTGTGCCCCTTTGGGTGGGGCAATTTTTCAAATGTCCATTGAATTTAATAGAAAAGACAGTGAAAGGCAATGAAAAATGTGTGATTAACGTAAAATAACCGCCACGAACAGCAGCCGTTATTCACTATTCTGGATTCCCACTCACTGACATCCAGCTCAGCCAATCACTGCGCTGTCCGGCAATTTTTTGGCCAAGACAAATAGCAACCAATCACAACTTAACTTTTACTTCTCAGAATGGCCTGTGATTGATTGCTCTCTGAGACAGTGTCCAATAAGACAGGTTGATAAATATAGGCCAAATTTTTTCAAATCACTTACAAAACCCTTTTTTTTTTACAGTCATTGTGCACTCAGATGCCTGACATTGTGTTTGCTAAAGTCGATGTCCGTAAATCAGACGTAAGTAGAAAATTTAATCTTATAAGCTAGGTAAAATTTTTATTATTACTATATTTTTTCCAAAGGTGTCAGTAAATGTTCATTTTATAATTATTTTATTACTTCATTTATAGGAGTTTGTAGAGAAATATGAGATCACTGGAGTGCCAGCATTTTGTTTCTTCAGAAACAGGAAAATGGTATGTAAAAACAAGCTTGTAATAAGAAAACATGGAGCTTTCCATAGCCGTAGACCAGCAGCTATGGACAGCACTATGGGTGCATCCTTAAATGTCTGCATTATCAAAGACCTGTTAATTGAGAACAGGTGATCCATGCCACAACTATGGACCGGGTGATCGCTAGATTGTCTGGGCAGCCCATAAAGGAAAGTGGTGGTCTCCTGCCGCTGTTTCAACGGTAGCAGGTCGCTGCTATCCTCATCGTTGTTGTTTCAACATGTTGAAAGACGACGATCAGCCAACATCCTGCATACGGATTTTCCTCCATAATGGTCGTATCGGCCGTATTCGCTGCGTGTAATAGGTCCTTTACAGTAGGATTGTGCATAACCCACTGCACTGACAAATTAGTTCATATTTTCGATGTAGATCGTCACTATACATTGCTTTACTGTGCTAGACCTATATTTCACATACTCTTAGCTAAACTTGTTTGATTTTCATTTAGCCATTAAGTATGTATTAAGGTCTCTGCTGCATTTAAGTTCACGCAGGGAAATAGGTGAGGAATTTAGGATTTAAGTTTTTTGCTTGAAATTTCCTCTTCTTAAGCTCTGACCGGATAGGCACGGAATTCGAGCAGTATTAGAGCGGAAAGTGGAACTTCAAAGACCTAATGACTTCTATAGGATTTCTGCAGCAGAATCCGCTCAAAGAATTGTCAATTCTTTGGGAGGAGAATGGATCCGCGGCAGAACATTCCACGTGTAATTTCCACTGTGTGAACAGCAGAGTGAAAATCCCATTGAACACAATAGGACATTGCCCTGTACATGTTTTACAAGCGGAATTTCAAGTGGAATACGGGTAAAATTAAGCACGGATTCAACTTGAAGTTCCTATTCCTCAGTGTGAATATACCCTAACACACAATCAACACTTACTGACAGGGAAAAGAAATGCTGTTCAAATTTACTAACATGTCTGTTCTCTTCTAGGTGGATAAATTCCAAGGTGGAAATGTTGACTTCCTAAATTGCAAAATTCATGAGCTAAGGTTCAAGGTCTAATTTGCTGCATTTTCAAATAAAGACAATTTGAATATTAAAGAAGTCCCTGGCAACAATTTTTTACACCACAAATGAGAAACATGGTTTATTAGTGTAATCGTGTAAATATAGACATACCTCTTCGGCCTGGCAAACAGTGAGATAAAAGTAATGCTGAATTATTGGTCAGATATCACAGCATTTGTGGCTACACATTTTTTCCAGTATGCGACAATACTGTGCCATACAGTCTTTCCTATTCCCATTGTATTTTGGCAGAAGTAAATATATCTTGTGCCATTTAAGATGAAGAAGACCACAGGTTTGCTTAGGCTGGGGCTACACACAGTCAGGGTTGTATTACCAGTTGCTGCCCTAGGCACTAAACCTGAGGACACCCCATCTTCACTCACCAATTAGCATCAGGATTTTCTAGTTTCTGGTAACCAATAGATGTTTGGCCAATAATCCTGGTAACAGCATTTGACTACTGGGGAAGAAATGGAAGCGTGATTTCGGCCACATGCATTTCTCTACAAAAACATTGTCTGAATCAAGTTTTTTCAGGATTTCTAACTGCTTAAAACATAAACAAATTTCCACATTGAATCAATGAAGGTCTGAAGGAATTCTTACCACAGGATTGGTAGATTGTAGGTGATAGCTCCAGGCGTCACACTTACCACCGCCATACCAGACCTGACCAATAACACCATACTGTGACAGAACAACACCGCCATACTAGACCCGACCAATACTGCCATACTGTGACAGGATAACAGCGCCATACCAGACCTGACCAATACCGCCATACTGTGACAGGATAACACCGCCAGACCTGACCACTACCACCATACTGTGACAGGGTAACACCGCCATACCAGACCTGACCAATACCACCATACTGTGACTGGATAACACCGCCATACCAGACCTGAACAATACCGCCTTACTGTGACAGAATAACACTGCCACACCAGACCTGACCAATACCACCATACTGTGACTGGATAACACTGCCATACCAGACCTTACCAATACCGCCATACTGTGACTGGATAACACCGCCATACCAGACCTGACCACTACCACCATACTGTGACTGGATAACACCGCCTTACCAGACCTGACCAATACCGCCATACTGTGACTGGGTAACACTGTCATACCAGACCTGACCACTACCACCATACTGTGACAGGATAACACCGCCATACCAGACCTGACCAATACCGCCATACTGTGACTGGATAACACCGCCATACCAGACCTGACCAATACCGCCATACTGTGACTGGATAACACCGCTATACCAGACCTGACCAGTACCGCCATACTGTGACTGGATAACACCGCTATACCAGACCTGACCAGTACCGCCATACTGTGACTGGATAACACCGCCATACCAGACCTGACCAATACCGCCATACTGTGACTGGATAAAACTGCCATACCAGACCTGACCAATACCGCCATACTATGATTGGATAACACCGCCATACGAGACCTGACCAATACCACCATACTGTGACAGGATAACACCACCATACTAGACCTGACAAATGCCGCCATACAGTGACTGGATAACACCTCAATACAGTGACTGGATAACACCACCATACTGTGACTGGATAACACTGCGACACAAGACCTGACCAATACCACCATACTGTGACTGGAAAACACGGCCATACCAGACCTGACCAATACCACCATGTACCCACACACCCCTTAAAAAGGACACCAGATTTACTGGCAAATCTGAAAGGGAGACAAAAAAAAAAATAAAAAGTTGTTTTCTTCCTCCTGCTCCCTGGTGCTGCCCCCTGCAAGGTGCTGCCCTAGGCACTGGACCACGACTGCCTAATGGTAAATACAGCCCTGCACACAGTTAGTTATTTGCCCTTTTTAGTAAATGACAAAGTGTCACTGTCGTTCTAACGTTCAAAATCTAAATCAACAGTAGATGTGATATAAAGCAAGTTTGCAATATACAGCCATTATTTTTCTTGTTATCATGCTGTAAAACCAAGCTGAACTTACCAGAAATCTAGGTCCAGTCTCCTGAAGGCGGATTTTCTGGCTTGCTGCTGGTTGAAAAAAAGAGACTTAACCTAGGAATTCTGTCTAGTACAAAGAGTCACAGCTCAATGTGTTCATCAGTCACATGACTGCCTTCTCTGTGAGCGCTCAGATAGCCTGGGATACACTGGTCTTCCTGTTTTCTAACTTTTTCCTGTTTTTTGAGGAAAAAAAAGCCAGAAAACAGGAAGTGCCATGTTTTCCATGATAACTAAAATGATAACTTTATATCACATCTACTGTTGATTTAGATTTTGAAAGTTATAATGACAGTGAAGTATGTAAAATGTTGATTACTGATTTATTTACAGTTTACATCATGGGTCTCCAAACTGCAGCCCTCCAGCTGTTGCAAAACTACATTTCCCATCATACCTGGACAGCCAAATCCAAAGCTTTAGCTGTCCAGGCATGATGGGAGTTGTAGTTTCGCAACAGCTGGAGGGCCGCAGTTTGGAGACCCATGGTTTACATGATTGTCTAGCACTGCATTCACAGTTTGCTGGTCATTAGAAGCAGCCAATAACCTTCTTGTCAGACATGTTTCTAACAGCTTAGCTGAGATCCCTTAATGTAATAGGAAGTGTTACTATGATTTAAATTAACTTTTGACGTAGAGTACAGACATATCAGAGGTTCAAGGGGTATTTTGATATATTGGTAGACTTGCATGGAAAATAATAAATGACCTATTCTTACCTGCCAGGCTCCCTCAGGGGCCCTCTTGTCACTCTCTGGTCACAACTTTTGTCTTGTCTGAGCATTGACAGCTGGCTCAGCCAATCAATAACGGCAGCACTGTCCTGCAAAATCTGTGTTAAATATGCAATGGCACGCCTCTGCTTCTGAGCCCTGGCATATGCTCAAACAGCAGCGTATGTCCATCTGTGGGGTACTGCTGTGTAAATTGTGTAACAAATGTTTTGATGCTTATTCTGCTTTTTGTTCTTTGTAAAAAATAGAAAATATGAGCTGAAATAACATAATATTTTGTTTTTTTCCCCCAACCTTATTCAAACACATTCTATAGAAAATCAGTTGAGGTCAAAAGCTCAGTATCTTCTTATGTGCATATGTAAATGTAATAATGTGTTTCATTAAAGTCAATAGGAAATTGGCCGGCAGTGGACACTTAGCCATAACTACACACAGCCATGGGATAACCATAATTGATTACTACTGTCAAAATAATAAACATTATGGCTGTATTCTGCTTTTCTTTTACTGTGTGTGAGCATAGCCTCAGGATAATAAATATTCTGCTAATTTTTCCTGCCATTATCAGGCATTATGACTTTCATGTAATGTGAGAAATATTTCAGGCAATATTTCCCTATTGCAGGCTATGGTCATAGGTGAATTATAAAGAGGGCAGTCTGGGCTGACGCCCAGGGCCCTGGGTTGCAGGAGGCCCAGTTAGATTTCCCCCATTATAATAATGCCGCTGAATACCTCAGCCCCCCAGTCCAGTCCTCCCAGTGTGCTAAAGGGCAGCGGCCACGTCTGCTAGAGCGTGCTCTAAGTGTCACACGTCACTTTCTGGATGCAGCACACCGAAGAGGAGCGGAGCCCCTGGCTATGGTCATAAGCTCTTCTCTTGACCATTACAATGTACAGTATACCCTTAGATGTTTGCAATTTTAGCTTTTTTTTTCAATTTCCATTTATTAGAAATACTAGTTCAGTCTCATATATGGGAGAGCCAGATAAACTGTTGTGTGAATGACAACTTCTGCACAAAAAAGAAAGCACCACAAAGATCACCGGTATCAATTTATGTTCTTTGTGCTTTATTTGTGTATGGAATCATTCTTAGAGGGTTCTCACTGCAAAGAGACAGCTGGAAAGTGGTTCCCCTGGGCCCAACTTTACTTTTTATATAAGCTATTTTTTTCAGGGATTCCAAAGGCTCACTATACTAATAAAACATCCCTTATACAGTTCACACCTTTTGAAATTTTTAGTAGAAATAAATCTGAAATGATTATTTTGCAGTTATGATGGCTTTCCCGGTGTTATCCCCTTTAAGCATCCCCAGAAAGGCAGAGGGCATGTTGTCAAAGCCCCTGGTAATGTGCTCGTGGTACTTTAGTTTTCCCTGTGGAAAAAAAAAATTATTGATGACAACTACAATCTAAATAAGGTTACCTATAGAAAATATCTATTATAAAAAACACTAGCGTACACCATCAATACAACAGCTAAACTTTTAATACTTAGTGATACTTATGAGCTTCTCCTGGCAAACAGTATAGAGTCACGACACCACTCAGGGGTTTAACCCCAGAATTGACCAAATATGTCATATGGCACCATGTTCACAAAGGCCACTCTGTGACCCGGCCGGATCACAGAATAGTCGGTGTTACTGATGATCTTCATTTCTGCTGAATTCGGGTGCGGGCGCACCCGTGTGCCCCCCGATCCAAATTCACCGATGCACGCAATGGAGCATGCGGTTGGAGCCGCACGCTATATTGTGTGAACTGACAGGTTCTCTGTGGCCGCTATCCAATGATTAGCGGGTGCAGAAAACTGTCAGTTTTTTGTGCGTTCACTAGCGATTCTGGCCGTAGTGTATACTATGTGTATACACTCCATCCAGGATTCCCTCTAGCTGCAGCACAATGCAAGTTAAAGTGACTGTACCACCAGGCCCAGGCTGAAGCACTGGAGGCGGGCCGACCCACCCCCAGTGGGAAGAAACCCCAGCCCCTCCATGACGTGACTCCATTAAAATCAATGGAACCTACAATTACACTACACTAAGGAATGAACATTGTTAAGAAAAAAAATTACCTCAACAACCCATTGCATCAGTTTCTCCAAACCTTCATTGTATCTGTTTAGCCATCGTTGTACTGTGAAGCCTTCCATACGCAGTTCCTTAAAGATAAGAGGAAGGTGGACATATTCTCCTGCAAAAAAACAATTGACCTGTATGTTAGTCCATATTATTTCTGAATAAATGTTATAATCATTTTTGCTATAAAAATGAATAAAACATTTTCAAAGATAAATTAGTTTTTTACGAGTATCCTATATAATGGGTGTAGAAGGTGTGCTGTGGTAAAATACTTAAAAATGATCAATGCAGAACTACTACTAAATGTCACAATAAGGACTGCCTATTGTTAGCCAAAACTGGGAGTAGAACCGACACAGCGAAAAACAATAAAAAAAAAATACTGAAGAATAGTGAAGCCAAAAATAAGGCTTGAAATAGTGTGTGCACATATCCAGAGTCCATGGGGGAGATTTATGAAAGGGTGTAAATATACACCTGGTGTAAACTGCCCACAGCAACCAATCACAGCTCAGCTTTCAGCTCTGGTAAAATATAAGAGGAGCTGTGATTGGTTGCTGTGGGCAGTTTACACCAGGTGTATATTTACACCCTTTCATAAATTTCCCCCCATGTGTTCATACAGTATCTCAGTATCTCGGACAGATTTTTGAGACTAAAGGCAAAACACTAAAATTTTTGAGTCTAAAATAAAACAGTGTGTGAAGATAGTTTTATAATGTATTTACCTTCCTGTTTGTTACTTGGGTTCCTGCACTATAGGCACCAAATTACTAAAGTAATAACGCCAGGGATAAAGTTTTGTGTTTCATGCTTATAAACGACAAAATTACCTTTTCTAGGTGTTGTATCATTGTACAGGGCAATAGCTCCACAAACAGCAACTCTTCCATATTTTCTCATCTGAAGTAAAGCAACATCTGCAAAATGTCCTCCAACCTAAAGGACATAAGGGCACAAGCACATAAACTCTTCAGTAACATGATAGTGATGGCTCATCTTTTAATATTATTAAAGGAGAGGTCTGGGGGGAACATAATAAAGAAAGTATACTTACTGGTCCCCATGCCCCTGCAGAACCGCTTCCTGCTAACGGCATTCTCCATCACTCCCTCCTGCAACATCAAAACCTGGCTGATGGATGCCCTGCTTAGCCAGTGACTGGGGTGGAACACCATTGCGCTCACTGACTGGCTGAGCGAGCTATTTCCCACCCAGTGCTGCAGGGACACGGGGACCAGTACATACAGTATACTTTCTTTATTATGTCTCCCCACCCCTGCTTACCCAGTGGTTTTAATCCCGTGGGACTTCTCCTTAAAGGTGTGTTCACACATACCGGATCCGCAGCGGATTTCTCGCTGCGAATTCGCAGCAAGATCCACTGCGGATCCCTGCCCTGTACACTCTGGGCAGACAAACTCGCAGCGGGATGAACATCCCGCTGTGAGTATGTCAGCATCCCGCCCCGTTAACCCCCCGGCCACCGGAGTACCTTGTTCGGCGCTCCTAGCATGTCCCGCTCAGCCAATCAGTGCGCTGCCAATTGACAGCGAGAAATCCGCTGTGAATCCGTTATGCGTGAGCGCACCCTAAAGTATTGACAAACATTGACATTGAAGAGAGCCTTTTTGGTATGTCTAAAATTCTTGATTCACAACATAGGTAACATTGGAGGTAGAAAAAAGGCGGAAAATTTCCTGATATTTGCATACATAAACATACAGTACAGTATATTTTATTATAGTGCAATAATATGTTCCACTGAAACTAGCTTAAATAATAATAAATTTAATAATAATAATAATAATAAATTTATTTGTATAGCGCCAACAGATTCCGCAGCGCTTTTTTTTTTTTTTTTTCTATGCATACAGTACAGAGGTACATAATACACAGTTAAATTGGAATAAATAAGAACATAAATAAAAACAAAAATACAAAGTATAAACGAGACCTGCTCATTTGAGATTACAGACTATAATTTTCGTTGACACCAGGCATAATTGCTTTATTTGTCCATGGTCCAGCCATTGTACATAGTTAGAAATACAGGATATAAGCCAGTAACAACGCCAATTTCTGATGCAAGTAAACATATAAAGTGCAGGAACCGTCAGAGATATAGAGCAAGGGAAACAACAGAAGGGGAAAACAGTTTAGGGAATGTTATAGGCGAGCCTGAAGAGATGAGTTTTCAGGGCACGCTTGAAACTGTGAGTATTGGGTATGAGTCTGATGGGTTTGGGTAGGGCGTTCCAGACTTGTTGTTTTCTATCCAGTGAAAACACTCCAGTGCCCCGAATGTACTGCAATAAAACATGTGTGAACGTAGCCTGAACCCTTATATTCACTTATATATATGCTCATTGTCAAAGTTTATTGCTCCTCAACTGTTCTGACAATGTCCAGTATGCACTTGCAGGTGACTGGTTTTAATTCCACTTATGTAATTAATAAAATAGAATAGAATAAGAAAAAATAATAATCTTACATTCTCAAAAAAACAGTCATAACCCTCTGGGGATGCCTTCTTTAATGCCTCTTCCAAGGAACCCACTGTCTTATAATTGAAAGCTTCATCAAAGCCGATATCTTTCAGGTATTGAACCTTGTCATCTGAGCCAGCACAGCCAACCACCTTACAACCCTAAAAAAAGAAGAACGTTTTTAGTAGGCAACAATATAATTAGCAGTAGTTAATATAGCTAATGCTGCATTTACACAAAGCGATAATTCGCCCAATCGATCGTTTAACGATTTTGAAGCAACGATTTGGCTTTTATAACTATCAGCGTTTAGACAAATAAATTTTCAGAAAAATCGTAAGAAAAATCGTTATTGCGATCGTTTTTAACCCTTTGAGGACCAGGCCCAAAATGACCCAGTGGACCGCGCAAATTTTGATCTTAGTGTTTTCGTTTTTACCTCCTCCCCTTCTAAGAGCTCCAGCACTCTCAGTTTTCTATCTACAAGCCATGTAAGTGCTTGTTTTTTACATAAATAGTTGTACTGTGTAATTTCATTTTACCATTCATTTTACCATAACATGTATGATGGAATTCCAAATATATTATTTATGAAGATATAAATAGGTGAAATCGTAAATAAGAATGCAATATGGTAACGTTTGGGGGGTTCCTGTGTCTACGTAATGCACTATATGGTAACAGCGACATGACACTATTATTCTATAGGTCAGCTTGAACACAACCATATGCAGGTTACGCAGATTCTCTAATGTTATATATGTATTTTTTTATGAAATCCTTTTTTTTTGGCAATTAAATATTAATAAAATGGGCCTATTGTGACGCTTATAACAGTTTTATTTTTTCACCTACGGGGCTGTATGGGGTGTCATTTTTTCCGCCATGATCTCTAGTTTTTATTAATACCATATTTGTGAAGATCGGACGTTTTGATCACTTTTTATTGATTTTTTTTAATATATAATGTAACATAAAATCGGTAATCTGCGCACTTTTTCCCCTCTTTTCGTGTACACCGTTTACCGATCACAATGACGCTTGTTATATTTTAATAGATCGGACAATTACGCACGCTACGGTATATTATATGTTTATCTATTTATTTATTTTTATATGTTTTATTTATATAATGGGAAAGGGGGGTGATTTAGACTTTTATTGGGGGCGGGGTTTTGGGGTAGTGTAATAGTGTTTTGAACTTTTTTTTTTTTACACTTTTGAAGTCCTTTTGGGGGACTTTTACATTCACTACTTTGATTTATACACTGATGATTGCTATGCCATAGGCATAGCATTGATCAGTGTTATCGGCGATCTGCTCATTGAGCCTGCCTGTGCAGGCTCAGTGTAGCAGATCGCCGATCGGACCGCACGGAGGCAGGTGAGAGACCTCCGGCAGTCCGTTTCAATGATCGGGACCCCCGCAGTCACACTGCGGGGGTCCCGATCGGTAAGTGACAGGGGACTCCCCCTGTCACTTACACTTAAATGCCGCGGTCGCGCCGCGATCGCGGCGTTTAAGGGGTTAATGAAACGCGGCAGCGCGATCATTACCGCAGCGTGTCATTACCGGTGAGGTCCCGGCTGCTGTTTGCAGCCGGCCCCCACCTGCTATGAAGCGCGCTCAGCTCCGGAGCGCGCTTCATAGCGGGAGAAACACCCAGGACGTAAGGTTACGTCATGGGTCGTCTGGGGACAGACTTCCATGACGTAACCCTACGTCCAGGGTCGTCTAGGGGTTAAGATCGCTTAAGCCTATCTTTTACATAAGGTGAATCTTTGAAAGACTGTTTACACAAAGGGATCTGTGAATTTTTAGCGAACGCTGAACGACGAGTTGTGAACATGTTGAAAGATCAAAATGAACAATTTTTCACTCATCGCTTGATCGTTTGCTGTGTTTACACGGAACGATTATCGCTTAAATGCGATCGTTATTGTGAAAATTCGAACGATAATCGTTCTGTGTAAACGCAGCATAACGCACTTGTGTTATCATTGCACCTTCCCATATTTGTGATCAGAATATGGCTAATACCGCACCGCCATGTCTTCACCAATAGCTGCCTAATGTTGCTGAGGTAATTAGCGACATTACTCGCCTGTTAAGAAATGAGGAGGTGGTTTTGTCCGCATCAGTGATCCTAAATGTGGGAAAGTGGCCTTTCTACCAGGGAAAGTCGCAGGTCCTTCACTCAGTGCCTGACAACATCCATGCAGTCACATATAGAAGATGGCAAGTCCTTACAATTTTGCCTCACTGACATAACTATAGATTTCCACAATTTGAGCAATTATCTTTAATGCTGTGGATGTCACTGTTAAGGGTTTGGTGTTAAAGTCACTCGAGTGTCTGGTACCAAATAAAATCTGAAAGGGGCAGTATCAAAGTCGCTCTTAAAGGGACTGTACCAAAGTCACTCTTCAAGGGATGGCGCCAAAGTGGCTCTTAAAAGTAGGGTACGCTCTTGGTTCTGTACCAAAAATGCTATCAAAGGGGCAGGACCACTGACAGCAGTGTGGCCAGTGATTGACTGGTTGTTACTGCTGAAACAAGCTTGTCTTGGAAGTGGAGGCATACTGCATGTGCCACTAACATACCCGCAGGGCACACACTCTACACACACACAGCTATACCCATCTGCTTTCTTTCTTGGTTGATTGATGGGTCTTGTAGTTGAACAGCAGGAGCTGGCAGGACCCTGCACCTAAGCTTCCTGCCCTGTCTAAGCCCCGTCTCTCTATTAAGCCCCACTTCTCAAGATCTGTGATTTTTAGACTTAAAAAGTCTCCTGTTATTTTCCCTGTAAAAAGATGGGGCCTGCCGGGTCCTGTAGAGGAGGAATATTGTGCTGGCCGGCTACAGTGTGATGGCTGCTCTTCTCCTCCACCGTCCTCTTTGTATTACACAGCCTTCTGTAGCCAGTGATTTGCTGTGAAGTGCAGGGAGGTTGTGCAGGGGAAGAAGAGACGGCCCACAGCAGCCCCTCAAAGACGGCGCACAATGCCCAGTCCGGCCCTGATACTTAGTATAACACATTGTGTAAATATAGACTAAGCAGGCTAGGGCAACATAGTGGTTGTGTCTACAGTTAACAACAAAACCAGCTGGAAAAAGACAACTGCACCTCCCAATAATGAAAAAATATATATACAATCTTTATTATACATATATGCAAAGGGACAAACATTTAAAATCATTTAAAAATACACACAAAACTGTTCACCGATTCCAATCAAACACAGCGAAAACTGACCTTATGCAGGGAGTGGCAGCATAAATGATACAGCAATACCAAAAAAAATTGTGAAAAAAGAGAATGTGAACAATCTAAAAACTCATAAATCCTAATACCCCTATATCCAAAGAAACTGAAGTCTTAAGCAAAAATAACCAAAGGAATCAGAGACATAATCATAATACAGAGTATAAAGTGACTGCTGCCACTCCAGATTAGGTCAGACCAGAACACCCCACGCGTTCCGTCACCAGGACTTTCTCAAGGGTGAGACTCAAGTCCCGCTTTGCAGGTATTTATATCAGAAATAATTAGTAATGAAAAACAGATGTATAGCGCTCAATACGATTACTCACACAGTGGAGGGGATCCCGGATCATGTAACCCACGTGAGCGTGTCTGCGTCGCCATTACTTCCTGGTCACATGTGTGGTCATGTGAAAGCTCCAAAGGCACGTGATGGTGACGTAGACTACAGAGCTATGCGCATGCCCTAAAGGTTAACACTCGCAATGCCGAAGGCATCACTGTGTCAATATAGTGGCCACCATATTGGATGTAACAGGGTGTAGCAGCGCAAGAAAGTAAAATACAGCGTTTGTCCATAAACAAAATTGAAGAGTACAAAAACAAATAAAAATAAAAATAAATGTACAGCATAAACGACATGAACACGGCATAAATATACGGCATATTTATTTTTAATTTTATTTTTATTTTTATTTATTTTTGTACTCTTCAATTTTGTTTATGGACAAACACTGTATTTTACTTTCTTGCGCTGCTACACCCTCTTACATCCGTAGTACAGTATATAGTGGCCACTATATTGACAAAGTGATGCCTTCGGCATCGCGAGTGTTAACCTTTAGGGCATGCGCATAGCTCTGTAGTCTACGTCACCATCACGTGCCTTTGGAGCTTTCACATGACCACACATGTGACCAGGAAGTAATGGCGATGCAGACACGCTCGCGTGGGTTACATGATCTGGGATCCCCTCCACTGTGTGAGTAATCGTATTGAGCGCTATACATCTATTTTTCATTACTAATTATTTCTGATATAAATACCTGCAAAGCGGGACTTGAGTCTCACCCTTGAGAAAGTCCTGGTGACGCAACGCGTGGGGTGTTCTGGTCTGACCTAATCTGGAGTGGCAGCAGTCACTTTATACTCTGTATTATGATTATGTCTCTGATTCCTTTGGTTATTTTTGCTTAAGACTTCAGTTTCTTTGGATATTGGGGTATTAGGATTTATGAGTTTTTGGATTGTTCACATTCTCTTTTTTCACAATTTTTTGGGGTATTGCTGTATCATTTATGCTGCCACTCCCTGCATAAGCTTATGCTAGGTCAGTTTTCGCTGTGTTTGATTGGAACCGGTGAACAGTTTTGTGTGTATTTTTAAATGATTTTAAATGTTTGTCCCTTTGCATATATGTATAATAAAGATTGTATATATATTTTTTCATTATTGGGAGGTGCAGTTGTCTTTTTCCAGCCGGTTTTGTTGTTAATTGTAGATGTTGCTTAGGTTGTGATTACTCGCACTCCTTTCTATTGTTTGTGGTGCCAGCCCGGTCTGCTTATATTTAACATATTTGTTGTGTGACTATAAATCACAGCATTTTAGATTTTAGTGGCTAAGGCTGTTAAATAAAATTGGAACATCTTTTGACTTGTCTAACTTTTTTATACAAGCTATTAATCAGATTATTTTACAACATTATTCCTTGTCAAAATTTTGATGAGATGTGCAAAACTGTGTCAAATTGTGGCACATCAATGGAATTATGGACGTCAGATGCACATAGTGTGTTAAATGAAGGAATTTCTTTGTGCGGATGTCAAAATAAAAATCATGACAATTATTCGCAGATGTTTTTTGTAAACAGCGGACGTTAGTTTTTAGTTGTACACACAGTTTTTATTTTTTCATTGTCTTTACTAATAAATTCAAAGGACTTTTGAATTAACCCTTTCCCGCACGAGGACATAACCATACGTCGCGCGGGTGCCGACGTTTAGAATGGGGCCGCGCGGCGACCCAGCTCTGAACCTCCACGGTCCCGGGTGCCTCATGCAGCCCGGGGGCCGCGGCTATTAGCGGGCACGGTCCGATCGCCGTGCCCGCTAATAAGGTAATCAGATGCAGCTGTAAAAGATGACAGCTGCATCCGATTACCGGATCCAGCGCTTCCCTGGTGTCTAGTGGCGGAGATCGTTCCCCCGGGACGTTGTCCCGGAGGAGCGATCTCCGTCTGTGGTGCCGGCCGGGGTCTCCGCCAAGATGGCGCTGATCCCGACTCGGCACTCGTTTGTTTTCGGCTGCAGCAGCCGAAAGCAAACGAGTGCCTATCTCATTGATCTTTGCTGTATAAGTATATTAAGCATAGATCAATGAGTGATCAGTGCACTTATACTAGAAGTGTAAAAGTTTCAAAAAAGTGTTGTTAATAATAAAAAAAAAACCTCCCCTATTAAAAGTCAGAATCACCCCCCTTTTCCCATGTTATAAATAAAAATAAATAAATAAATAAACATGTTTGGTATCGCCACGTGCGTAATCGACCAAACTATTAATTTATCACATTTCTGATCTCGCACGGTAAACGGCTTAAGCGCAAAAAAATCCCAAAGTGCAAAATTGCGCATTTTTGGTCGCATCAAATCCAGAAAAATTGTAATAAAAAGTGATCAAAAAGTCACATATGCGCAACCAAGGTACCGATAGAAAGAACACATCATTGGCGCAAAAAAATTACACCTCACAGAGCCCCATAGACCAAAGGATAAAAGCGCTATAAGCAAGTGCCATGGCCTTTTAAGCACAAGAAGGAAAAAACGAAAACGCAAAAACGCAAACGCCTGGTCATGAAGGGGTTAAAGACACCCCCAAAGGGCAATCAGTCCACCTGAACTAGGACTATGTACCAATTGTAATGATGGAGGTCATCACTCTGTGTAATAGGGCCCTAATACACTAAAAACATTTAGATGATTCTAAGGGCTTATTCAGACAGTGTTAAAAATTCATCCTCTGAACCCACGCCAAAAGTTCAAGATTTGTTATACAGATTTTGACATTGCATGGTGCCTATTTCTCCATGGTTTTAGACAATGGTAGAATCAGCGCTGATTGCAATGTGAAATAAGTTCGGATTCTGCACCAAAATCACTGTGGATTTTGAAATACCTGAATTGGGACGACATAAACATGCTCTTAAAGTGTCACTGTCGTTATAATTTTCAAAATCTAAATCAACAGCAGATGTGATATAAAGCAGGTTTGCAATATATATTCATTAATTTTTGTTGTCGTTATCATGCTGTAAAACAAAGCTGAACTTACCAGAAATCCAGTCTCCTGAAGGCAAATTTACTGACTAAACACAGGAATGGCCTGGGGTACACTGTACTCAGTGGCGGATTATAATATGGGCGGTTGCCCGGGGCCCGAGGCTCCGGGGGGGCCCATGCCACACCCCCCCCCCCCCTCGCCACTGCACTCTCTTGTGATCGCAAGCATTGTTTTGCTTGCGGTCACAAGAGTCCGGGACCATCTATAAGGGGGAAGAGGGTGCCAGCACTGGCGGAACTACCGCCGTAGCAGCCGTAGCGGCCGCTACGGGGCCCCGCCGTATCGGGGGCCCGTGGCGCGGGCCCCCGGAGCTCACATAGCCTGTAGCACCCGGCGGCCGAGCAGGCCTCCCGGGTGCTACAGCTGTTTGGGGTCCAGGCAGTGGCCACGAAGGGGGGCCCGCGTCTTTCCCACGGCTTTCCCACGGCTTTCCCGCGTCTTTCCTCCGTCTTTCCCACGGCTGCTGCGCGGCTGCCGGGGGTGTCGCGTCTTATCCCCGGCAGCCGCGCATCCCAGAACTCCCTGCGCGCCTTGGGCCCTGACTTCCGGTTCCGGCGCGCAGGGAGCTCTGGGATGCGAGCGCTGCCGGGGATAAGACGCGACACCCCCGGCAGCCGCGCAGCAGCCGAGGACAGACCAGGAGAAGTGAGGATCGACGTGGGAGCGTGTTGTCAGGTGAGTTAAGTTTTGTTTTTTTATCAGCCTGCAGGGTGGGGGGGAAGGATGGGGGCATCTATGAGGGTGGGGAGAAAGAGGGGGGCATCTATGAGGGTGGGGGGAAAGAGGGGGCATCTATGAGGGGGGGGGGGGGGAAAGAGGGGGGCAATCTATGAGGGTGGGGGGAAAGAGGGGGGCAACTATGAGGGTGGGGGGAAAGAGGGGGGCATCTATGAGGGTGGGGGGAAAGAGGGGGGCATCTATGAGGGTGGGGGGAAAGGGGGCCATCTATGAGGGTGGGGGAAAGAGGGGGGCATCTATGAGGGTGGGGGGGAAAGGGGGTCATCTATGAGGGTGGGGGGAAGCAGGGGGCATCTATGAGGGTGGGGGGAAGGAGGGGGCCATCTATGAGGGTGGGGGGGGGGGAAAGAGGGGGCATCTATGAGGGTGGGGGGAAGGAGGGGGGCATCTATGAGGGTAGGGGGAAAGAGGGGGCATCTATGAGGGTGGGGGGAAGGAGGGGGCATCTATGAGGGTAGGGGGAAAGAGGGGGCATCTATGAGGGAGGGGGGAAGGGGACCATCTATAAGGGAGGGGGAAGGAGGGGGCATCTATGAGGGTAGGGGGAAAGAGGGGGCATCTATGAGGGAGGGTGGGGGGAGAGGGGACCATCCATAAGGGAGGGTGGGGGGGAAAGGGGGCCATCCATAAGGAGGGGGGAGAGGAGGCCATCTATAAGGGAGGGTGGGGGGAGAGGGGGCCATCTATAAGGAGGGCAACATGGGGGGAGAGGGGCCATCTATTTGGGGGGGGCAACATAGGGGGAGAGGGAATACACAGAGGGGGGCATATATTATTAGGGGGTCACATAGAGTCAGGGCTACCCACTAAATGAGAGTGTAAAGGGGACAGTACAGATGTGCAGTGTGTATAGAGATGAGGATGGTGCCAGAGTGAGGAGTCTAATATATCTGTCTGGCAGAATCTGTGGATTCGTGGCTCGGAGAAGTTCTCATAATGGCCCAGGACAGATGGAGAAGATGAAAAGGAAAGAACTCCGATCAGAGAAGACGTCCCCTGTGAGTCACTTAATATAACTGTACTGTAATTTATATGGTGTACAGAACCTGTGTAGAGCTGAGTGTGTTTATGGCGTAGTGGTCGATTGAGGGGGTTGGGGCCCCAATCAAAAGTTTGCTATGGGGCCCAGCCATTTCTAGTTACGCCCCTGGGTGCCAGCTATAAGGGGAGAAGAGGGGGACCATCTATAAGGGGGGGGGGGGGGGGAAGAGGGGGCCAGTTATAAAGGGGGAAGAGGGGGCCAGCTGACAACCTCTGTGCTGACAAGTTATAACACAGAAACATAGTTAGCAAGGTTAAAAGAAGACAAGAGTTCATCAGGTTCAACCTACTGCAGACGTGTCAAACCCAGGCCCCCCAGCCGCCTCAAAACCACAACTCCCACCACGCCCGGACAGCCAAAGCTAAGCCCTGGCCGCCCAGGCATGACAGGACCCGCAGCCCCAAAACAGCCGGAGGGCCCTAGCTCGACACCCCCGCCCTACTGTGTTAATCCAGGGGGAAGGCAAAAACCTCTATGAGGCAGACGACAGTCTCCCCACCACAGAGAGAAAACTCCCCCCTGACTCCAATGGGAATCAGAACAATCCCTGGATCAACGTATCACCGGAAATCTAATGCCCATAACTTGTAATATTATATTGTTCAAGAAAAGCATCCAGGCCTCCCTTGAACTTATTTAATGAATTGGCCATGACAACATCATGTGGCAGAGAGTTCTACAATCTTACCGCTCGTACAGGTACATTTTCAGGCAGCCATATCTAAGTACTGTTTGAATGAGGTATTTACACAAATCTATCATGGCTCCATGTGAGAACTAATTTTGCTGTGTGGCTGATCTTTGCCCCAAATAGATTGCAAAAAAATAATATATAATTTTATTTTTATTTTTTTTTATTTTTTATTTTTTTTAAATAATGCAAATTTGAACATATGGGGGGGGGGGGGGTTATATATATATATATATATATATATATATATATATATATATATACAGACATACACACACACCAAGTTCAAACATAAGATGTATTTGTCTCAATGATGACAATACTCACATTAACTTTTGCGATCTGACCAACTAGAGACCCAACAGCTCCAGCAGCTCCATTGACCAAAACAATTTCCCCTTTTTTTACTAGGCAGATCTCTTTTAAACCAAAGTAGGCTGTTAAACTGAAAAACAAAACAATTACTATTGTATGATAATAGCATTTATACTGTCTGGATATCACAAGTTGTCAGGAGGACATGTTATCGGGCACGTTATACAACACCTCTCCCATTTAAGTTTGTACGTGTGTACATAGTCCTCCTTCCAACAGTTTTATAGAGGATACTGTATGCAAATCACAGTGTTCATGTATCTGGTAAATAGTATCAAGTTGTTCAGACTTCTAATATAATGCATCTATGATGATACTATAGTATGCTGATGTATAATAACAATGTTACTGTGGTAGATAACCACTGCCCATCACTCCTCGGAACACGCTTGGTAGGTGAATGAGATCCCAGTCGAGTTTGCTGGATTCTTTGTATTACAGGAGGCACATCGGCAGCTTCAGCGGGGTGGCGCTCCCAGAGGTCCATAGGACGTGCCGAGATGTCGTATGTGGCGTTCGGAGGTCACCGATCTGCCGTGTACATGCCGATCTTTGCTGGGCAGCGATGGTCTCAGACTGTGGAGAATGGTGAGCTTGTTGCAGTTCGTGCGTGAACTAGACGTGAACGAGTGTGTACAAAGTGCACCTTACTTGAAAGTTTGTAGAGAATATCGTTATTTCATTCAGTATCCAAATGTCTAGAGAGCCTACCATATGTACAGTATTTATTTGATTTTAAAGCAAAGCGTTTGCAACAAAATATAAAAAGTAATATCACTCCATATTACAAGTATTTCATGAGAACTCACCCAGGCATTCCGATTGTTCCAAGGGCCAAGGACTTGGGAATATGGTCTGGCCAATTGGCTAATAAAGGTGTGAGATCCTTGCCTTGAGAGATAGAATGCGTTGTCCAGCCAGCCTTTGAAAGAACATAACTGCCAACTGGGTAAGCAGAATTATTGCTTTCCAAAACTCTATAGAAATAAAAATATAATTGTAAGTGTATCTTTATTAGAACCTATACCATAAAAGAGAGTTATCTTTTATGCAGTGTCCCAGTACCATGCTTTAGTCAGCTGCTAAATGCATATATGTGTAGGGTGGCACTATCTATACCTTTATTTCAAAGTGTTAAGGGTATACGAAAGATGAAGGATGGTTAAACTGCATGTGTCTGTGTATTTTACTGTATTCTATTTACTTACAGCAAGCATATACTGCAGGACATTAAAGCGGCACTATCAGCAGGTTCAGGCCAATGAACACCCTCTGCAAGTGGGTGTTATGGGGAACACTTGCAGGACCACTTGGTATGGCCTGCCTTCTCCCTTTGGCCACACCTCTGCCTCTTAAAATTGGTGCTGCAGATCCCTCCCACTATAAAAAGTGCTGGGTCCAGTCAGCTCACCAGTCGGACCAGATGCTTCCTCATCCACCTTCTCCTCACTGCCCTGAGACAGCAGAAGGTGAACGCTTGGGGGATGGATAGACACAATCTCCTTCGATGCCTCCCGAACCATAATTTCAGACTGTGTGGTCACAAACTGACTGGCCACATTAGGCATTCGCGTCAACATCTGCTCACGCTGCTCTCAATTCGGTCGTGGCTTACTGCGTAAGCTGGCCAGGGATCCTGCATAAGCCATGTTCTTGGTTTCCGTCAGTGGCGTGCTCTGTTTTTACATGCCCAGGCCCATGTCTTGTGCCTACACCTTCATCAGTATGCCCATTTCTCTTCCCTTTACACTAGTCTGTCCCATGTTTTCCGTCAGCAGATTACTCATCATATACAATGGAATATACAGTCGCCTTTTGATACTGGTTATACTGTTTGTTCTAGTCCTTAAAAGGTCTTTTGGATAGTTGTGGATATACTTGCCTATTACTAGCTATATACTAATATAATTATCTGTATAATACTGGTATATTATATGGAATTAGCGCTATTTCAGTCACACTGACAGACTACTAGTCCTGAAAGGACTGTTGGATGTTTGGTGAACCTAATTGCCTGCCTAACCACACTAAGCTTACATTACCACTTTTCCTTCTCCAGCAGCTCTCCCTGACAACTAACAGCAAGTAACTGAGTCGAGCACCTGGAGACCTGGGTCTACATACACTCTGGTCATCTGATGCAGCTGGCCAATCACTGCCAACATAGCTGCTGATCAGCAGGATCTCCCAGGCACGCATGTTTATTGGCTGATTAAGGCCATCAATGTTATTCGAGCATCACTAGAGTATCAAGTACTTTCAAGTACCACAACACTCAAGAGAATAGTGAGCTTGATTGGGACTTTATGGAAATAGTTTAATTTAACACATTTCAAGGGATGTCAAAGAGCATTGGTCCTAAAGAAATTGTTGAGGTGTGTTAAAGGGGTAGTGCGGTCTAAAGGATTCCCCCACACACAAATGGGAAAGAGGGGCATTCACTTAAATAACACACATTACAATGTTGTATAACTTTGTAATGTGTGTTATTTAGTGAAAAAAATCCTTTAGACCACACTACCCCTTTAAAACTTGAAAAGCTGCTGATCTAACAATATTGTGTCCTCTATTCCTTCCTATTGAAGAAAATTCTTTTCCAGGAGTCATATTTCATAATCCCAGAGTTTCTTTTTTTCTTTTTGTATTAAGCACTAATAAAATTTTGCAACTGTTAGAGGATGGTGCTGAGAAGGTGTTGTGCAAGCATTTCCATGGGTCAGGAAGAAGACTGGCAGCTGATGAAATGTGCCAGAAAACCAGAATGTTTGTAGACCTGTTGAATGCTGACATACATTGAAAGTTGGAGAGGTGACCATGCAAAGGATGCTGCACTCTGTACAGACATAAGTCTAGAGCTGTGATAGGTCGCTGCTGATTGCAGAAGGTCAGGACTGCATTTTATTGCAGTACTTCATCACCTTTGTGAAGACACTGCAGTATTATGACAGCACTGCACTCCAAAATGTGTGAACACAGCCTTAAAACCATGGGTTAAAGGGGAACTCCACATAAAAGTTTATATAGATGTGTCTATACAATGTATTACCATATCTGTGCGGTTCTGCCACACTGGTAGCTGATTGACATCCAGGAAGTGAAGAAAAATGGCCTCTGTGCCAATCCACTTTGTCACCTGCTCCCACTGCTCTCTCACCTTAGGAGACAAGTCTTCCATGTCTCTGTCTCACATTGTGTGTGTTTGCTGAGGACAGGCTGACGATGCAGACAGGGGGTAGGGCGTGATGTCACATGGCTGGATCCCCCAATCCCATGAGTGATTTACCATCTCTGACTGGCCAGAAGCAGCTGCTGCATTAATTTTACTGATTGTGCAAAACTCTGCAGTGAAATTAGGGCTGTGTTCACACAGTTTCATTGCAGTACTGCAGCGTATTCACAAAAATGACGTAGTAACACAAGCAAATTATTCTACACGGCACAGAGGATTACAGCCGGCACTGCCAATCCCACCTGGAGGGAAAACTTAGTATAAACAGTATATCCGCTGTAAGATAATATTGGATAAAGTCCTTATTGTGGGGTTCAACCTCAATAGAGATGAGTGAATAGTATTCAATCAAATAGCTATTTGATCAAATACTGCACTATTCGAAAGATTCGCGTTCGATCGAATATTTAAATCTAAATTAACTTTACTAAAACAGCTAAACAATTGTTTAGCTGTTTAAATAAAGTTTATGCTCCCTGGGAAAGCAGGGAAGCAGTATTACAGGGAACGGTATTATCGGCAATTAGTAATTGCCGGCAATAATGTCGATCCCTGTTATAGTTAATATTTAATTAATAAAACAAATTTTTGTTCTAATAAAGCTATTTCCCATTGTTCAATAGCTTAGAGTGACTCTGTACCCACAATCTAACCCCCCAAACCACTTGTACCTTCAGATAGCTGCTTTTAATCCAAGATTTGTCCTGCGGTCTGTTCCGCAGGTGATGCAGTTATTGTCCTCAAAAAATACTTTCAAACTTGAAGCCCATGCCAAACGAGAGTATCTGTACCCTAACTTTGCACAACCTCTCTGTCCCTCCTCCCCACCCTCTTCATCATTAGGAATGCTCCAGGCAGATTGCCTCCTATTCCCCACCTGTGGCAGCCCGGCACATGGGCTGGATCGTTAAGGACCTGTGCAATGTTCAGCATGGAGAAAATGTTTCAGTGGCATTCCTAATGATGAAGAGGGTGGGGAGAAGGGACGGAGTAAATTACGGCATTTTCGTCCGCAAACAATGGTCTGGTTCATTTTTTACACCGCCGCGTACGATACGGGCGTAAGTTCGTACATAGTGTGAACTGTGCAGCAGTATTTCGTATACTTTCCATTATACGCAAACTATGTAAGTCTCCGGCCGCTTATTCACGGAACGTGCCGGAAACTTACGTAGTGTGAACATAGCCTCAACCTAAACAGGACCCTAAAAATCTCTGATTTTGAAATTTTACTGAACATTTGGAAAATTGCTGCTAATGTTTTAAGCTTTCTGTTATCTAAAAAATATGAAAAATAGTTTAATAAATGCCACCAACATAAAGTAGACATGTTGCTAATGCTATTTAATATATAAGTTATGTGGCACAACCATTTTCTGTATAAGCAGAAGAGTTTTAAAGTTGGAAAAATGCATTTTTTCAAAATTTTTCACTTTATTTTGGGTTTTTTCATAAAGATTCGTTATAAGTATCGACTCCAATTTACCAGAAATGTGAAGTACAATATGTCACGAGAAAACAGTCTCAGAATCAGCTGGATAGGTAAAAGCATCCCGAAGTTATTAATGAATAAAGTGACACAGGTCATATTCATAAAATTTGTCTCTGTCCTTAAGGCCATTTCAGGCTCTGTCCTTAAGGGGTTAAAGATGATTCTGTGGATTACAGTTATTTGGCTGGAGGGATATAAACATTTCATTATAGATGTCTATAGTTGATACACATGACAGAGAAATGTCGGACTTAACAAATGAGCACATCTTTGACAGTTACCTTGCAACCTGCTCTCCAATCATGATGTCTCCCTCTTTCATCATTGTCTTACTGTAAGGCCTTTGCAAACAAAAAATATAAACATAGGTCAAAACCTACTTCAAGTAAAAGATTACAGCAAGAGTGATCACAAGTGTTGCTCAACACACTTTGACGAACTTATACTGGCATGATGTCTATTAGTCAGTAGACCTACTACAGCCAAACCTGTACAGTTTTGCTTATATAACACATGTACAAAATACATATACCATGTCATTTATGTATATATTGTTAGTGCTATGTCTTTGCAGTGCCCAGTTAAAGGGGTATTCCAGTAACACAACATTTTTTGTCATGTAATAGTATCGCCTGAAGACAAAGAACATACTAATATAGTGTTATCACTAATTGCACTGGCTTCACCATGGTCTTGTTAAATTGACCCCTGACAGGACGTTGTGTGGTTCTAATGATTGCTTATAAAAGTCCACTAAGGGATATTGAAAGTTTAAGAAAATAAAAAAAAAGTTTTAAAAATATGACAAAGCTTCTCAAAAGTTGAAACCATCCCGTTTCCCATTTTACAAAAAAAAAAAAATGTAATGTAAATAATAATCACATTTGTAGCAGGAGCCTTTTCCAAACTGTTTAAATATAATAGTATTGTTCCCACATGTTAAATAGCATAAACATAAAAAGAAAGAAAAGGCTAGGACTGCATATTTTTGTTATATATATTAAAAAGGAATCAAAAACTACTATCTACACCAGTATGGTACCAATAAAAACTATAGATCGTGGTGCAAAAAATGAGCCTCCAAACAGCCTTGTAGGTGGAAAAAAAAAGAGTAATGGCTCTTAAAAGGGAAAGAGGATTAAATGTAGAGCATTGCTGCAGTGTGACCTGGGCATACTGGCATCAATGACCTTTGATCATAAAGGGGTTAGAGTACTCCCCTAAATTGACAAGTACTGATATTAAAAAGAGGTGAATATCACAACTTATTAGTCATTAAAATACATATATTATAAAAGACTAAAATAAATTAAATGTATGTGTCTAAATATATGTACCTTGTGAGACTAAAAAGAGCAAACAGAACTGAAAGAAAAAGGTAGTTTTTACATGCTCATAGAATATATTGTGGTACTGTACGTTCTGTGAGTTAAAGTGCATGTACTACTAGGTACATCGCTTTGTGTTCTTACATGTACAGACCAGCAGCGCGAAGATGCCAGTGCCACAGTGCGTTTTTTGAATAGTTTCCTGGTTACCACGCACACTGCCGGTCTATTCCCAAGCATTAGCCCAGCATAAAGCATTGGGGCGGGCACACTGTCCCCAATTGCAATTAACCCCTTCTCTCTATGACGTGGTTCCTTTGGAATCAATGAAGCCCTGTCACAGAGGGGAGGAGAGATCGTCACACTGGGGGCCGGCAGGCCCGCCCCCAAGGCTTCAAGCTCGAGAATATACTTGTGCCAGCAAGGGGATGCCAGTGCCGTGTTCCTTTTTTGAATCGCCGCCCGTTCCCGTGAGTGAGTAAGTTAAGAGCCAACACCTTTATCTATTCTGTTGAGAACTTAAAATAGTTCAGCACTTACAATACTTGTCAGCATATTGTAACTATGTAGCGAACTGTCCAGAGGAACAATAAAAACTATTGAAAGTAAAACAAGGGGACAGGTTCTCTTTATCCTTTTACAGATATCCATTTGCTCTGGTATTCTGTTCTGTTTTAACAATTCTGTTTTAACACTTGGGAATATATATTATATAAATATAGTAATTGTATATATACCTCATGTATGGGTCCACACTGAAGTACTCAGCTTCCACCAAAACCTCTGCAGAGGGAATAATCAATAATATTAGCCTGTAGCACACAATGCTTAAAACACCTTTCAGATGTTTATTCTCCAGAGTGACAAACAGTGGGGCAAATACTGTAGATAAAACTGCATGTACAAAAAAGGGGTTTACAGAACTTGCATCACATTTTATAAGACCTAGGAAAAGAGTTGGAAAGGTGACATAGCTTAAACCCTAAGTGCACCCCTATGCCTGGCACTCCTCTTCCATCCTCTGCCATAGCCACACCTAATAGAGAAGACCAAGTCGCCCTCAGTTGTGACGTTCCCAGCTGCCGCACCCAGATCTCATGCTAATGCAGTAACTTCCCCAAAATGACAGTCCAGTCCTGTAATTGCACAAGCGTGATATCTGGTTTTCGCTACTGCTTAGGTCACAGTCCAGTCTTTCTCATTGGGTGTGGCTAGAGCAGAGGATGGAAGGGGAGCAGGTGGGCATAGTCATCCTAGTGGCTTGTGGAAGTCATACCTGGTGCCAGATTCCTCTTAAAGGGAATATTTAATCAGAAATGAACTTAATGTTTACAAAATATTTTCATGTTTACATCTTTTAAAAGAAATTTAGGTGACTTTTTTTTTCTAATTTTCCATTTTTCTCTCTATAATATAAAAAAATCCTGAAATCTTGCAGTTTTCATTCTCATCATCTTTGTGAAACTTAGATGAGATTTCCTGTTTTGTCTGTGGTTATAAGAGAAGACGGCTGTAAAGTGATCTCTACAGCATTGCAACATGTGACACTGGTAGATAGAGAAGACAATAGCAGATCCCTGTGGAATGACCTCTTTAAAACAGAGCAAGGGGACAGACTATGTCTACTGTTGTCGATGCCCATGAATCTTACTGTAAAGCATGTCACTAAAATAGCTCAAGCAAAATGGCAACAGGCTCGGACTGGGCCACTGGGGAACCAGGGAAACCCCTGATGGGCCCCTTCCCCCTGGTGGGCCCCTTAACAGGAAGCTCCCTGATTAGCAGCTCCAGGCTTGACATAAATTCCTCCAGCACTGCTTATCACTACAAGCTGCTGCACACTCCTGTCACCTGGTCACTCACTGCCTCTATATTTTAGTGTATCCAGATAGGAAATGACCAGCATGACAGGCAACAGCATATAGTGTGCAGAAGCAATGCAACCCTCTCCTCGTCTCCATCTGTGTAGTGTACATAAACTATGTATGTGATTATGTGTGTGCAACGGTGTGTAAGTATTATCTATGTATATATGTAATGTGCATTTGTTTATATCGGTGTATAATGTGTGTATGTATGTATTGTGCCTATTTGTGTGTAATATGTATGTAAGGTATGCAATCAAGAAAAGAATTTTGGATATCCACCGCTCCAATAATGTTCTTCTTAAAACATGTCACAAGCCATTAAAAACACGCTGACAACTTTTAGGAAAATATCCCTTAATCATGGCACAATATAGATTCCATTCATCACCTGAAGGCTCCAGGTGCATCAAACGCCTGCTCCACCCTGGGGTCCAACACTTAAATTGTGTGAATTGCTACACTGAGGGTGTGAGCTGACAAAGACTTTCCTATTATTATTGACACTTATGTTAGGTATGTGCACTAATTTGTAAGGTATATGTGTGCATGCATTTATTTACATTTGTGTGTATGTACTAGGAGAAGTCTCTACACCTGGTAAATTACTACAAGAAATAGGAACTCCTGTCAAGTTGATAGGAGACCCTGCTTCACTTAAATGGGTATCCTCACCTGCAAATGTTTTCTAACTGTACCAGGAACCAGGAGGTAAAAGCAATAATGAGCTGAATTTCTGCAGGTAAGAAAAAACCTTCAAAAAGTATATGTGTTTAGTGTGCATGTGGTGCCACAGAAACGATAGGCAGTACGCTAACATAGCTGGTCACATACACAGCTGTATGCAATGTTGCTGTATTAACATGAACGTTTGGTTCAGGGTTAAAGGAGTTATCCAGCAAAAATCTTTTTTTTTTTTTTTTTTTCCAAATCAACTGCTTTTAGGAAGCTACATAGATTTGTAATTTACTTAAATCTTAAGTCTTACCATACTTATCAGCTGCTGTATGTGTGGTGTCCCACTATTAAGTGCCTTAGTCACCTGTTGCAAAGTTCTCACTCCAGAATAAGTGGTGGTGAAAGGTACTTTACAGTTTCACCACTAGGTGTCAGTGTTATTTCTAAGTCTTGTTATTTCATGCACAGCTGAAGTTAGGAATGGATTACTGTTATTGTTGTATCTTGTGTCCAGTGCTGACCTATAGGAGGTGCTTTCTCTTCTTTTACCTATGCCTGCTCTCCACAAAAACTCATCGCCTGTAGGAGAGGTTAGCTACTTGACCAGTTGATTTGAAAGAAAAAGATTTTTGCTGATGTACCCCTTTAAATTTGTGTATGTAGGGTGGGCCCCTAGAATCAGTTTCCCTGGTGGGCCCAAGGTACCTCAGTCTGACACTGGATGGCTGCCCCCATAACAATGTGCAAGAAGTGAAATAAAAAATACAGTCAGAAAATAGAAACAGATTAAAAAGAACAACTTTAAGTTTCTGACTAATCAGTAAAAGAAAATCTAGATCAGGGGAAGGGAACCTACAACTCCCATCATGCCTGGACAGCCAAAGCTTTAGCTTTCATGGGAGTTGTACGTAGTTGGGAGTTGTAGTTTTGCAACAGCTGGAGAGCCAAGGTTCCCTACCCCTGATCTAGATGATACATTTCCTTTAACCACAGCATGTTCTAGGTATACACCAGTTTTTTTATGGTACTCCCCAAAGAACTTCTCTAACAGACTTGGAAAACACCAGAAAAATGTATGTTACTAATTCATGAATATGCCACAAAAGAGTATATAAAAATGTACGTACCTTTAAAAAAGGTGTAAAAAAAAAAAAAAAAAAAGCATTATCTTAACCCCTTAACGACATCGGGCGTAAATTTACGCCCTTGCGCCCTGGTACTTAGCGCATCAGGGCGTAAATTTACGCCCGATGTTTCCCCGATTGCTGCGTTTTCGCACACAGCGATCGGGGAAGATGGCCTGCTATAAATCATAGCAGGCCATCTTAGCTTCTCGGCACGGGGGGTGGTTAACACCCCCCGTGCTTACGATCGTGCTTACTATTGGCTGATCAATTCAGATTGAAAAAAATGGTGGTCGGTGCTGTCTGAGGACGGCACCGACCGCCATTACTGTAAAAAGTATTGGTGGTCACGGTGCCACCGGCCCTATCGCTGTGAATGGCGATCGGGCCGGTGGCACGGCGATCAGAGTCCCCCAAAATAGTAAATACCTGCTCTGGACCCCTCAGTTAGGTAGCTGAGGGGTCCAGAGCAGGTATTTGTACATTACTCACCTGTCCCGGGGTCCTGATCGGCGTCTTCCGGGTTCGCGGCGTCCTCCGTCTTCTCATTCGGTCTTCGGCTCTTTCCGGCGGTCCCCATCGTCTTTTTTCGGCTATTTTCGGCTTCAGCCTCGTCTTTTTCCGGATTTTGCGCTCTGCTGCCCCTTAGCGGCTGATATGTGTAATACACTTATCAGCAGCTACAGGGATGTTCAGAATGTAGAAAAAGTTTAGGTTTTTTTCCAAATTTTGTTTTTTCTATTTTCCGCACCCTATCGCCGCTGAGTGTTGATCAGCATCGCACGATAGTGCGCTGCTAATCAGCAATTCCTCCTTTTTGGCGTAGGGTGTTTTTTTTTCTATATCCTACTGCCACGGTCTGCTGATAAGTGCCGCACATAAGTGCGGCATTTATCAGCAACGCCTTTGTTGGCGTAGGTTTTTTTTTATACTTACTGTAAAAAAAAAACACGTAAAAAACACTACATTACACCACACTACATTGAATAAAGTTTGACACTACACCACTACATACCCCATATACCAATCCCCGTATAAAGATGACCCCCAGGGTGTTTTCGGCGTCAGAGGGATACGTTATTATTGCCTCCGACACCGAAACAGCCAGTGAGGATGAATGGGGGGATCCTTCTTTCCTCCATTCATCCTCATCATCCTCATCATCCAGTGACGTGTCTGGGGGTAGCGTAGCGTACGCTGCCCCCCAGACACGTCTTTTCCGCCAGTACCGTCCCAATAAGAGATGACGGTATGGCGTGAAATTCTACAAACTCTGTGAGAGTACCTCAGGGTACACTTACAGATTAAGGCTGGGTTCACACTATGTATATTTCAGGCAGTATTTGGTCCTCATGTCAGGTCCTCATAGCAACCAAAACCAGGAGTGGATTGAAAACACAGAAAGGATCTGTTCACACAATGTTGAAATTGAGTGGATGGCCGCCATATAACCACAGCCGTTGTTTTAAAATAACAGCAAATATTTGCCATTAAATGATGGCCATCCACTCAATTACAACATTATTTGAACAGAGCCTTTCTGTGTTTTCAATCCACTCCTGGTTTTGGTTGCTATACAGCCTCACAAATACAGCCTCAAATATACATAGTGTGAACCCAGCCTTAGGGTACGTGCACACTGCGGAATGGCGAAGGATAACCCTTCGTGCATTCCGCAGCTGGCACCCGCCGGCGGACTAATGCGGGCATTCGTCTCCACCCATGTCATAGACTCCATTCTATGCACAGGCGGATTCCATCGTCCATCCAAAGAATGAATACGTTGGAAGGAGAGCGGAATCCGCCCGTGCATAGAATGGAGACGTGCGCCTGCATCACGCCGCCGGCGGGTGCCAACTGCGGAATGCACGAAGGGTTATCTGTCGTGATTCCGCAGTGTGCACGTACCCTTAGAGTGTATGAAGGAAGGGACACCCGAATCCAGCCCCCAGATGCCCCCTGCCCCCCCCCATCCTCGGAACAAGTAGGTAGATCGTCCGGGAACTGATCTTCCCACTGCTGGATAAAGGTTACCACCTGTACGGTGATAACTTTTATACCAGCACCCCCCTCTTCTGGTCCCTCGCTGCCCTGTAGCTTGCGGCACGATCCGAACATATCAGAAGCAGTAATAGAGCCCTAATATTTAGCAGCCATGGAGCGGACCCAGCGCTTCTGGATATGAAGGACCCCGTATCGCACCAGGACAACATTTTCCAGGTGACGACCCCCACACTGGAAAACAGGAGACCCCAGAAGAAGCTCAGAGTGTGGCGTAACAGGGGGATCAGGAGGGACACCATTTTCCAGTGTGCCACCTGTCCCGATCGCCCCGGCCTCTGCATACTGGATCGCTTCAAGGCGCACCACACGTCATTGGAGTTCTACATTATCTAAATTCCTTCCCTTATTCCTATTTCAGGGGTCACGTTGATCCAGGGATTATTCTGATCGCCAATATGGAGTCGGGAAGGAATTTTTCCCCTGTGATGAGGCTACTGTTGTCTGCCTTACGAGGGTTTTTTGCCTTCCTCTGGGTCAACACAGGTTGAATTTGATGGACACCTGTCATTTTCAACCTTCAAACTAATAAATGGCCTAATACCCCCAAATAAATTAGAATTGTCCCTTTTCCCCAGCTAAGTAGGTATGGCCGCCATTCCCATTAGAGGATGCCATGATGCAATTACAAAGCCTCTGTGCGGCCAGGACAGTAGAAACCCCCCACAAGTGACCCCATTCTGGAAACTACACCCGATAAGGAATCTAACAAGTGGGGCAGCGGGTATATGGCCCCCTGGTGACGGCAAGATTTGGGACGGGAAAATGAAAAAAATTGTATTTTTTATTATCTCGGCACATGATCTACGTCAGTGCCCGTCACCAGTGGGGTCCATATGCTCACTGTACCCCTTGTTAGATTCCTTATGGGGTGTAGTTTCCAGAATGGGGTCACTTGTGGGGGGTTTCTACTGTCCTGGCAGCACAGGAGCTTTGTAAATGTGACATGGCCTCCATCCTCCATTCCAGCCTCTAAATGGCGCTCTGTCCCTTTGGTGGCTTGCCCTCTGCCCATATGGCATATTATGCCCACATGTGGGGTATTTTCGTACTCAGGGGAAACTACCCTACATGTTTTGTGTTTATTTTCTTTTTTAACCCCTTGTGGAAATGGAAAAAATCAAGGCTAGACCAACATTTAGTGTAATTTTTGTAAAATTTTTACTCTAAATCATTAATCTTCTAAGGTTTTTTTCATTTTTACAAGGGGCTTCAAGATAAAAAAAAACATTATATGTGTAGCGCAATTTCCCCTGAGTTAGGAAATAACCCACATGTGGAGATAAAGCGTCATGCGGGTGCAGGGTAAGTCTCCGAAGGGAAGGAGCGCCATTTGGTTTTTGAAGGCTGGATTTGGATGGAATGGATTTCGAGGGGCCATGTTGCATTCAAAAGGCCCCTGTGTTGCCAAGACAGTTGAAACCCCCCACAAGTGACCCCATTATGGAAACTACACCCCTCAAGGAATGTAACAAGGGGTGTAGTGAGCATATGGACCCCACTGGTGACGGGCACAAATGTGGAATAATGTGGCGTGAAAATGAAATGAAATATTACATTTTTTACAATATAATGTTGGTTTAGCCTTGAATTTATCATTTTCACAAGGGGTTAAAAGAGGGAAAAAAAAACAAAATGTGTAGAGCAATTTCCCCCGAGTCCGTAAATACCCCACATGTGGACATAAAGCGCCATGTGGACGCAGGGCATGCCTCCGAAGGGAAGGAGCGCCATTTGGATTTTTGAGGTTGGATTTGGCTAGAATGGATGATGAACTCCATGTCGCATTTACAGAGCCCTCATGCTGCCAAAACACTGGAAACCCCCCACAAGTGACCCCATTCTGGAAACTGCACCCCTCAGGGAATCTAACAAGGGGTGCAGTGAGGATATGGACCCCTTGATGACGGGCACATTTGTGCCATGAAAGTGAAAAAATGAAAATTTTCCCTTTCACGTCACATTGTTCCACATTTGTGCCCGTCACCAGTGGGGTCCATATGCTCACTGAACCCCTTGTTAGATTCATTGAGGGGTGTAGTTTCCAGAATGGGGTCACTTGTGGGGGGTTTCCAGTGTCTTGGCAGCACGAGGGCTCTGTAAATGCGACATGGCCCTTGAAATCCTTTCCAGTGAAATTCAGCTTCCAAAAGCCAATTGGCGCTCCTTCCCTTTGGAGGCTCGTCCTGCGCCCCCTTGGCACTTTATCGCCACATGTGGGGTATTTCCGTACTCGGGAGAAACTGCGCTACACATTTTGTGTCTTTTTTTTCCTCTTATCCCTTTATGAAAATGAAAAATTGAAGGCTAGTACAACGTTTTAGTGTAAAAAATAAATTTTTCTTTTTTCACGCCATATTGTTCGGAAAATCTGTGAAGCACCTGTGGGGTCCAAATGCTCACCGCACCCCTTGTTACATTCCTTGAGGGGTGTAGTTTTCTAAATGGTGTCCCTTTAGGGGTGTTTTTTAGGTTTTGGCACCCCAGAGCCTCTGCCAACCTGAAGTGGTACAGTCAAAAATGACCAAATATAACGGAGCCATTGAAATTCTCTAGGCGCTCCTTTATATCTGAGGCTTGTGGTTGCGTCAAATAGCGCAATAGGGCCACATATGGGGTATTTCTATAAACTGCAGAAACGGGGCAATAATTATTGGGGTGCATTTCTCTGGTAGTAGGTTTATAATTATGAAAAATATTGGATTACAATAAAATCTCTGCACAGAAAATTAAAATTTTCAAATTTTTTACACACGTGGCTTTTATTTCTGTGACTCCCCAAAAGGGTTAAAACACTTTCTGGATATGCTTTTGCAGAGTGTGGGGGGTGCAGTTTCTGAAATGGGGTGCTTTGTGGGGCTTTCTAACATACAGGCCCCTCAAATACACTTTTAACCTGAACAGGTCCCTAAAAATATCTGATTTTGAAATTTTACTGAAAATTTGGAAATTTGCTGCTAATGTTTTAAGCTTCCTATTGTCTAAAAAAAATGAAAGATCGTTTAATAAATGCTGCCAACATAAATTAGACATGTTGCTAATGCTATTTAATATATAATTTATGTGGTATAACCACTTTCTGTATAAGCAAAAAAGTTTCAAAGTTGGAAAAATGCATTTTTTCAAATTTTTTCACATTATTTGGGTTTTTTTCATAAAGATTCGTTATGAGTATCGACTCCAATTTACCAGAAATGTAAAGTACAATATGTCACGAGAAAACATTCTCAGAATCAGCCTGAGATAGGTAAAAGCATCCCGAAGTTATTAATGAATAAAGTGACACTGGTCATATTCATAAAATTTGTCTCTGTCATTAAGGCCATTTCAGGCTCTGTCCTTAAGGGTTTATGCAAGAATATATAGTCTGTGTTGTTGTTGTTGTTGTTGTTTTTTTAAAGGGGGTTTATTTTACACTATTTACTTTCAGAGAGGGAAACTTTTAAACAATCTTCACACATATTGGTAAGAGTTGTGGAGAGGGTATTGTGCAGATTCTCTGTGTATTATAAATGACTAGAAATTTTTAGCATAACAAAGTAAATCATACTGACTGATGTTCACACTTACCTCCATTTTTTATCTTTGGTAACTGCACCTCCTTTAATTTGAAGTCAGACAATTTTGGGGGTCCCTCAAAGTGTTTGACGAGGGTCCAGGCACGAGACAGCACCATTCTGTGAAGGCTGAGAGTCAGAAAAAACTATGAGACCAGTGACTGTATTTCCTCCTAAGTCTTTTTATTACTAAAAGTTGTAAGTAGGTGGATCCATCAGAGCAAGACGTGTAGCACAATTGGCAGAGTGCCCAAAGGCTTTATGCGTATTTACATTTATACAAAGCAGGTTGGACATTTTCTGTTTGGTTATGGGTTGATACTTGTACTATATTTCTGTGCCAAATGCATACTGTATTGACACAGAATAATACCCCAATCTCATAAAGAGCCATGACTAAGCAATTGTCTTAAACACATATGAATGTTCAGAGTGATTTGGCACTTATTAAAATAGAGAAAGTTCTAAAATTCTACTAACTATTCATCTATTTAGTAATGGGAACATAAAGCGTATAAGCCTAAAGATCAGCTACAGTAGGCTGCTAGGCTGCTGGGGTCCTCTGTCTGAATGACCAGCAAGCTAAGGACTGGTGTGCATGATGGTAATTTCCAGCTGTTACTTCTGTAGTATGTAAGGCCTTATTCACACGACCCCTAGCCAGAGCCCCCCCCCCCCCTGCCTGGCACGGATCGTCCCCCCCTTCAGCAGAGATGACAGGAAAGCATCATGTGCTCTCCTGTGATCGCATCTACTACTCCCCTATTCCCCTGTGCAGACCGGCTACACGCGCTCACCGGAAGTGGCCTGGACTACCGTGCCGGAAGAAGAAGGCAGCATAGTCCAGGCCACTTCTGCTGAACATGAAACCGGTCAGCACGGGGAGTAGGTGAGTAGTAGATGCAATGACAGGAGAGCACTTCTCATGTGGCTTTATGGGAAACTGAATTACCCTCCATTGTTTTAAATTTTACCTGCCATTTTATTACAAGATTTCTGCTTAGCAGTCTTCATTTCTAATTTGTCCATGAGCAAGTGGTTGTAGACTAGCATCTATAATGTCTCTTACACACACAAAAGGATGTCCTACTTCCCTGTATCTCTTTAGCAAATCCTACGAAGTAGCACAGCAGCAGCACTAAAGACAATATACAGCGGTACTGAGCAGTATACACTGTGATTAAAGTATTGGGCTGAAATAGAACAATAGAATAGAATTTTGTTATACTTTTTATTTAAAGTATTATGTAGATAGATATACAATGTGTGGGGCCCCCAGTGTTTTGTGGACATTAACAAAAGTATATTGTCAGCGTGGTGCGCATCTAACATCAATGACAGCTTGAAGTCTTTTGTGTCAGTTGTGAATGAGGCTCTTAGATTTCTCAGATGGTAAGCCCTGTCTGTACTGCTGCTGCCAAGCAGGGGTTAGGTTGTGATAATGTGCACAGAATTACTTCTTAACCCCCTAGGAGGAGCAGAACACCATAATTACGGGCTCCTCTTTGGAAAGGATTCACTTACTCGTCCTGGGTCCTGTCTGTGTATTCATGCGCACTGCAGGCTCTAGTGATGGTCAGAGGCTGAAGTGCACGTAAATACCCAGAGAATCCTTTCCAAAGAGGAGCACGACGGCAATCATTTTGGTGTTCTGCTCCTCCTAAGGGGACAAGCGACGGAATCTGCCGGAACTTCTGCTTGCGGATTCCTCAGTGTGAACCCACCTTAACTCTTGATACATGGTGGGCCAGACTATCTGCACCTGACCCATAGAGTGTAGAGAACAATTAAATGTATTTCCTGATTTCCTATGGGAAAACTCTGCTCTGTTCTCAAACTGCCTGGTTCTGGAACAGCCTTCCAGAACAGATTAAGATCGAGAACAGAGGTATGACTGTAATATTATTATTATTATTATTAGTAGTAGTAGTAGTAGTAGTAGTAGTAGTAGTAGTAGTAGTATGTGCTTCCCAAAAAAAAAAAATATTCTCTGTCTGTTTTCCAAACAGCCCATGTAAAAGAGCCTTTAAGGGGATTATCAAGGATTAGAGAAACATAGCTGCATTCTTCTAGATTCAGTTTTACTAAATCTTGTCCTTGGTTTGTGTGTGGTATGGCAGTTCATTACAGTGAATGGTACAGAGTTGTTATATCACACCTAACTTGTGAACAGGTGTGATGCTGTTTTTGGAAGTAAGCAGCTATGTTTATATAATCCTGCATAAGGGTATATGCACACTGAGCAATTCTCGAGGAATTGAAGCAGAAAGTTTTCAGGCAGAATTAAAGCAGAATTTAAGCCCCCCATTGACTTCTATAGGAGTCCTCTAGCAGTTCTACAGCAGAAAATTCTGCTCGGAAATTCTGCAGTGTGAACAACAGAGCAGAAAACCCATTGAACACAATGGGACTTTGCTCTGTACATATTTCACAGGAAGAATTTCAAGCTGAATTTCAAGCTGATCTCCTTGCCTTTTCCTCAGTGTGCACATACCCTCAGGGTCCATTTACACAAAAAGATTATCTGACAGATTATCTGCAAAAGATCTGAAGCCAAAGCCAGGAATGGATTTAAAAAGAGCAGAAATCTCAGGCTTTCCTTTATGTTCTGATCTCCGTTTATAGTCTGTTTCTGGCTTTGGCTTCAAATCTTTGGCAGATAATCTGTCAGATAAACTTTCTGTGTAAATTGACCCTTACCCTGAAAAATATATGGTAATATAGACTGTCCACAACTGTCCACAACAGATACAGACATGATGCAATTTTCAAAATAGGAATACCCGGTCAATTTCTTCTCTGAAAAATTCCATAGCATGTGGATACAATTTGAGAAATCTCATCAACACGTTCTGTACTATAGTCCACTGCAGATTTTACCTGTACATAGTCACAGGAAGAACTGCACTGAATCTCTGCTCAACCTTGTTACCTGGGTTGAGCAGGGAGGTCAGAATTTTCTGGTTACACCCGCGCTGCAAGAAAGATTACGTAGGCTTCTAGCAACTTTGCTTTATCCGTATCAGTTCCTCTTTCTTCAGGATACTGTCCTGCACCTTTAGACTTGTTCACGGTGTAGGCCGGGATGATCCCTGGCTTGTCCTCTCTGAGAGTACTTAGCACTGCATAGTGCGTAGAATTGCTGCTGCTCCCATATATGTCTGCTCTGCTCAATGTCTAGACTAAGACTCCACTTGTCCTCTAACAGGGGACCTGGCATAAGCCAGGGCCCAACTTGACTGCTGTAGGGACCGTTTTGGCTTGCGTCCTTCCTCTACAGAAACCAGAGTAAGACTCACTAAAGGTATGGCTTTACTTCCTCTCCCCATGTGACAAATTCCTACAGCATATGTAATAAGTGCTGTGAGTGGGTGAGAAGAGAGTGCAAGAGAAAGAGAAGGATAGAGATAGGTAGGTAAGAGAAAGAGCTCTCATTGGTGCACAAATCACAAAAACATTAACCCTTTTGTTACCTACAGCTGTGCAATACTTAAGCATACACTATACATATTAGCGACATCTAGTGGCAAAACTTAGGTGCTACTTCATCACCACTATTACTTTGAAGTACAAGCTTTTGCGAGGGGTGTAAAGACAAGTAAGACCCGTGGTGGGATACCACATACCCATAGAAGATAAAGTCGAAACTCACAAGTTTGCTTCTCAAAGAAATATTTAAAGTAGCTCTGTAAGGACCCATGACATACCGGTATGTCATGGCGTCCCTGAGGGTGTACAAAGAGGGCTCACAACGATAAGATTGTGGCAAGACGATCCATTATAATTACTGCCCGAGTCCTCTTCTGATTGCCAGCCCTTTCCTTGGGTTTCTGGTCACATCACATCCAGGAAAGTATGAATAAAAAGTGACTGTTCATTAAATCAAGTCACTGGGTGCTGAGTGTGCATTATAGGAAGTCACAGTGAACACAGTGTCCATCTTAATACCTTACTGGGTGCTCATTTACCAATGTCCACTGCTGTCTTGGGAGAACATTTATATTAACCAACGTCCACTACTATCCATGGTGGAAATTGATTGATTGACAGGCTGATTTACATTTTTGAAACAGCTGTTTCATGAAATTTGTTTCTATGCGATTCGCGAATATTCACAAACTTTGTAAAGCGATTTTCCAAGTGATTTGCTCATCTCTATTTCTGTTATTTATATGAATTGTAACATTTATTCCAGAAGATATAGCAGTGCCCGTTGCACCATCACATTAATGGCTCCAGTTTCATGTTTTAAAATCTTGGACAATGTGGGAAAGCTTTGTTTGAAAAAAATTAAAGTAGCATTATGATTGCTTGTTATGGACAAAAAAGACAATTTGTCTTTAGACAGTTAAATAAATCATTAATAACACCACAATGTATAACACCATGTAACTGAATGACACTTACTACTTTTGATATGGTGCATGTGACATACAATAAATCTTTAAATCCCAGCCAGCCATTTTCTGACCCTGCAAGAGCAGTCAGAAATAATAATGATATGCAGGAAGGTATGGCACATTTATGTGCAGCACATGTATCCTTTCCCTTCTCTGATGTGGGTTGGGTGGAGTGCCATTTTTGTACACCTCAGGCAACAGAAAAAACTAAAAGTTCCACAGTGTCAATAATAAATAAGGACATCAGCTCTTTAAGGTTAGTAATAGTCCCTCATGAGCAGGGGTGTATCTAATAGGGGGTAGGTATACACCCTATGGGGATTTTTCCAGAAAACTATTTTGCCCATGCCAAGGCCTGGATACCCATTTGACCGGAAAGCCATACTATTCCTCAGAATACTTTGTATATTTTTGACCAGCTCCCCCCCCCAAATAAAACTTGTATTAACCCTTAAGAGGAAACTGACGGCCCACTCCTCTTTCGCTACATGGAAATCCCATGCAGCTGCAGACAAGGCGGCTTCGTTTTATTCTCAGGGGAGACATAATGATATAGCTGTCGTACGAGAATGGGGTAGGCACAAACAGTGTGGCAGACCCACCTCTGTGAGTGACCCAGCTCTAGGGATGCATCCGTCTTCTCCAGGCTGAGGTATTCAAATGTCAACAAATCGGGTTCAGGAAAATCTAGACTTACCGTAAGTTTGCTCATATCTAATAATTTTTTCAAACACTCAGGTCAGACAACGGTGATAAAGGTATCTATGCAATGATCACTTAATAGGTACTGGAAACTGGCTGCTCTGATATATGCATATCCATGCTGTCAGTTTCCCTTTAAACATTAGATTACATATAAATTAAATCTAATCTCTGCCTTTTCTACTTTTTAGAATAACAGACACATCACCCTGTGGTTGGCACTTCACCCTGTTATCTCAAATACACAGTATACATTTGAAAATACATAGGAGAATAAACAGCTGTTATGTAGATACTAACGTAATTACATACAAAGTGTCAGTCCAGCACACAGTGGGTTAACATCAGGATAAACATGCGTAGTCACAGAGTGCAGAAGTCCTTAGATGACCCACTAGCACAAAGCCTTTTAATAGAACGGTACATACACAACAATTCAAAGACAAAACTCAACTCTTACAGCAACCAACACCTTATATACCGTAATCTCTAGTGAAACATTCTGTAAAAGCTCTCGGAGTTACCTCATTGTGCGATGTCAAAAACTATCAACTCAGGGAGAATCTCTTAGAGCCCGAAAGTTTCCCCAGTCTCCTTGACTCCGCCCTTATAAAGTGATATGTGGAATTAAAGGGGAAGGCTCAGTATTCATAGCAGAGCTTAAAGGAGAAGTTGTCAGCCGGCGTGGGGGAACATAATAAACAATCATTGCTTACCTTTCCCCATGAGCAAGTTGACAGGCTCTGAAACTCCCGCTGGACAGCATTTCCCTCAGGTTCCAATGATGCCACGACTCAAGAGGAAATGCCCGATCCGGCTGATGCCTGCTCAGCCAATCAGTGACTCCAGTGGTTTTCTGTCCCAGCCACTGACTGGCCGAGTGAGCAATCCATCAACCGGGTTGTGGCGTTGGCGGAGCCCGGCAGGGGTCTCAAAGCGCCAATCCAGTGGTGAGGTGAATAATGATTGTTTATTATGTTGCCCTCATGCTGTTTAATTGTTTTTAACTCACTTTAACAGATAGAAAAATATTGTTCAGTTTGAGTTTTTTTTTTTTTTTAAATACGTACCTTTATATATAGAGTACAGCAGGTCGCTTCTCCTGTTGCATTCTGTCACCACTAACCTCTACTACAGAATGCAAAACACATTGTATGAACTTAGGCTTATACATTTCTAATATATACTGGACATGTTACAATACATTCTCCAAAAACCATGAATCATGCAGTTTGCTGACTAGTCTTGAGGGGTTTAGGCAGTGCTGTTTTAGGCTATGTTCACACTACGTGAAGAGACCGGCCGTTCCGTGACCCGGCCGGGTCATGGAACGGCCGGTCTCTGCACGGATCATCCGGCCGGTACTGCAGTACGGGCCGGATGATCTTTTGGCCGCAGCAAGTAACGTGGAGGAAATAAAGTCACCACCAAACGTGATTAATATATCTGGTATGACTATTAGCCCTGAATGTGAACAGCTCCTTACAAAAGGACTAAATTATGGTCTCAAAGAGAATTTTCATCCGCCAACTTTCGATGTCGATTTATTCAAATCAATACGTAAAATTAATTTGGTGAAGCATTTCGCAGTAAATAAATAAAATAAGCAGCCTAAAAATAAAATGCCTCCATGTTTTATTGCCCCCTTGGGCTTTCAGCCACCAAAGGGTTTTAACCCCGATCAGATCCAATGTTTACAATTACTGGCTGATCATGATAGTGCAGCAGTGCCAGTGAGCACCAGCCAATTCTCTGAATTTAAGGGTGACAAGAAGTCGGCTTTTACTCCACAGGTAACCCCCCGAGGAGCCCTGGATTTGTTCCAAAAACTTGTTATCAGAGACGTTAAAGCCGTTGTGTACCCAAAAGCCGGGAGTAACCTATCTACATGAGAGAGAAGAGCTATGAATTGGCTTCGCTCGCGCCAAGACCTGGTGGTCCGCCGGGCCGATAAAGGCAGTGCTACCGTCATTATGTCCAAAACTTATTACCATCAAGAGACTATGTGCTAACTATCTAATACAGAGATATACTCCCCTCTGAAAAAGGACCCAACACCAAAAATTAAGGAAGATCTCAGATCCCTTTTATCCAGACATACCTCTAGTGGCGCTTTAGATGTGAAGACAGCCAAAAAGCTCTATCCAGATAACCCTAGGGTGCCCAGGTGGTATTTTCTCCCCAAAGTCCATAAATCCTTGGAGAAACCACCTGGGTGTCCGATATGCCATATGCTCTGTTACTGAAAGCCTGTCTGATTTTTTTATCAGTTCTTGAGCCCTTTTCATTGCTTGACAATTATGCTTACACCTCTATTGATGTGGAGAGCCTCTACACCCACATCCCCTATGATGCGGGTGTAGAGGCAATCGACTGGTATCTCATACAGGGTGGCTATTAAGAGGCACTTAGATCTTTTGTTAAAGAAGCTCTCCTTTTTGTTTTTTACTAATGTGTTCCGCTATGAGAGGGGTTGGTACCATCAGGAGATAGGCACTGCCATGGGCACGCTGGTCTCCTGTACGTTCTTGCCAAACTGGAATACGATCATATTTATTCTTTATCGAATCCATACATTAGTTGCATCAAAGCACATCGTTATGTGGATGATATTATTCGGGACAGTTCTAGGGACTTATTTATTGATTTTGTGTCATACCTTAACGATTGCAATCACGTTAATATGTTTTTCACATATAATTTTGGTGGACTTTCTTTCGATTTTATAGACGTTCAAGTGTCTCAAACCAGAAGATAGTGACATCTGTCTTCAGAAAGCCGACTACCTGCAACTCTCTACTCCATTTCGGCAGCTCCCATTCTTTGCATGTTAGAAAAGCTATTCCTTTCACTCAGTTTACCCGTTTACGTAGGAATAATAACACTGACAAAATATTTCATTGTCAGGCTGCTGATCTGGAGGAGACACTTTCAGGCAGGGGTTACCCTGCTAAACTTGTCCAAGAAGCTCGTACTCGTGCTAATAATTTGGACCGCAACACATTGCTACAATCTAAGACTACTGTAAGTGCAGATAGAAGGTTTAATTTTATTCAAAATTCTCCTCTTAATGATGTAATACAGAAAGCCATTCTCAGGCACTGGTTTCTTTTGGAAGAGGACCCAGATCTAAGAGAAATTGCGATCCGAAAACCCTGCATATCGTATAAGAAAAACAAAACAATAGGTGATGTACTGAATGTGAACACTGACCAAGAAAGCAAATACTGTTGCCAAATGAACAACACGGCCTATATATGATTAGGAGGCAAAGAGTGTTTTATTAAAGATTTCATAACTTGCTGTATCACATTTACTGTATACGCCATTACCTGTTTACGTAATTTTTTCTACATTGGCAAAAGCAAGAGGCCCTTGTGGGTGAGATTTAAATAGCACCTTTATTCTATACGAACAGGTAAGGGCGTACCACGGTTAATCAACCATGTCCGTACTGAACACGGTGGTGATCGCAAAAGCCTGAGATTCATGGGTTTAGAACATATTAAACCTGTTGCTCCTGGTCTAGACAGACATAAAGTACTGCTTTGTAAAGAATCACTGTGGATTTCGGGTCTCAACATCACTGGACCGCTTGGTCTGAACGAGCGCAATGATCTTAGTGTCTTTGTGTAATTAGCAGCTCAGTCATTATTCTACACCTGCTTTTAAGTCACATGCACAAACCTTGTTTGTTTAATTGCACTTCCTTTCCCCTGACTCTGTATCCTGAGCCAGTTGAAGGGCTGTGATAGCCTGAAACGTACATAGCTCCCCATTGCAGTCTGCACCCCCTGTATACCTCCCCCCGTTTCTCATGAAAATGAAATAAAGCTTGTCCCTGCTTCATGGACTGGTGAGTGCTGGAAATTCTTTTTTCTTTTGTATTGCATTTTTATAGCTTTGCCACTAGATGTCAGTATCTTTCATACATTTAGATGACGTCATCGGTGCACAAAGGAGTCATACCAGATACTGAAAGCAAAGGTTCACATACTTTTGCCACTTATAGCTATGTTAATTTTAATCAGTCTTTATTAATTTTTTTCAATAAGAAAAAAAAAACAGATTTTACATACAAAGCAGGGACCGACACAACCCGAATCCCTGCCAATATATATATATAAATACATTTTGCACAAGGGTAGATCCTAACCCGTATAACGGTTTCACCATAAACATATACAAAATAGAGCATCCTTATCAAGCCTTAATATTTATACAAATTATCGTTTACCATAAAATCCATACCCCAGTGCCAAGTCACTTTCCACAAAAAACAAACACCCCCCAACCCACCCCCAACCCTGGGGACCAGTGCAGAGAAGAAAAAAGGAGAGGGAAAAAAAAGAAAAACTAAATAAATAAATAAATAAATAAAATCAAAACACACACAAAAAAAAAAAACTTAATAAATAAAAACAAAACAAAAAAAAATAAATGAATAAATAAATTAAAATATGTTAGTATGGCCTATGTTTGGCTCTGTATTGTACTGTTTTGTTGTGTCCATAAAATGAGAAAATTGGAATAAAATTTAGAATTAAAAAAAAAAAAAAATATATATAATCTCAAAATTACTTTAATACAGGATTCATTTACCGTTGCCATCTTTGCCATATTCTGTGATGACGTTTCAAGCCAGCTATACTGCGTGAAAAATATATTTTTTTATATCTATATATTTTATCAACCAGTTGTTCCCATTCCTTAACAGCGGGAGCATCTACCTCAATCCAATGTCTCATCAAGATAATCCTTGCAATGAACAGTAGTTTTGCTATAATCTCCCGCTATTCAGGTATATAAATAGTACAGCCCAGAATCACAGTAAGGGGGTTATAGGGAACAGACACCTTTATGCGGTCTCGGATCTTATCCACCAACCTACTCCAATACCCCTGTATCACTCTGCAATCCCATAGCAAATGTACATCATTAGCCTCTAGTGCCCCACATCGTGAGCAAGCTGACAGTGGATTTACCCCCATCTTCCAAAGAGTATATGGAGAATAATATATTCTTTTTTGAATTTTAAATTGTACAAGACGATAGTTCAAATTTACAGTGCTCTTTTTACTCATATTTGTGATATTAAACCATTCATCCTCAGAGATTGTGCCAATAGCCCGTTCCCATTTATATTTAATCTCTTTTTGTATTTTTTCTGTGTAAGTGTTAAGAATCAACTTATATAGATTCCCCAATTCCCCTCTTCTATTCCCCCTAGGTCGGCATAAATTTGTGATAAATTCATGTGAATATACAGAAAATACTTCCTTTTCTTTCGTGCATCTCACTGCGTGACGAAGCTGCAAATAATAAAACAAGTGCTGTGTTTCTAGTGAAAATTTTCCCTGCAAAGATTCAAAACCCAGCAAGGATCCATCTTCGAATAACTGTGCTACTTCCATAATACCCTTCTTAAACCAAAATTCTTTTGTATCCATCTTTGCTAATTCGGCTAAGTGTGGATTATCCTATAGTGGAGTGAATATAGTGCTCCCCTTAATTAAACATATCTTCTTGATATTATTCCATGTTTTATTCCATAGTCTCCTATATGTCATCTCTATTTCTTCATTTTTACCTGTATCTAATGCGCTCATGAGATTTCTATAAGCAATTTTTTTCGGGCCCATAACACAAGACCCTATTACTAAGAAACTGTTTCTTAAAATATTCTGCAGTTGAATTGCCAGAAAATAAATTTGAAAATCTGGACAACAACGGTTTTAAATTATATTCAACAAATCTTTTGGGATCTGATGTCAAATTAACCCCTAGGTATTTAAGACATTGACCTTCCCCTACTCTCTTGAGCCCATAGTCGGGCCTATGGTCATCCTGTCCGACCATTAGGAGGGAGGACTTAGTCCAATTGATCTGCAGACCAGAAATTATCCCAAACTGGGCAATACATTCCATCACTTTAAGAATGACCCTCCGCGGATCCCGGATTAGTATCAGCATATCATCCGCATATAGTATTATTTTCCCCTGAGGCCCTCTAAGACCAAATCCCTCAATACTGGGATTCTGTCGCAGCAATATTGCCAAAGGTTCAATGTATAATGCATAGAGAAAGGGGGACATGGGGCATCCCTGCCTGGTCCCACGGGACAGTGTGAACCAGCCAGAGAGGTCCCCATTGACCACCAGTCTCGCCCTGGGAGAATCATACATCATCCTAATCCATTGAATCATGGTTGACCCAACCCCAAAGGCCTCAAGGGTTCTCCAGAGGTAGCCCCACTCCACCCTGTCAAAGGCCTTGACAGCGTCCAACGACAGGATGGAGCGGGGCCCTGTTCCTCCAGATTGCACATCAGAAAATACCCTTTCGATATTAATAAAAGCCGATCTTTCTGGCATAAAGCCATTTTGATCTTCATGGATTAGGGAACTAATAACACTTCTAAATCTTAAAGCAATAATTTTAGCAAACCATTTTATATCAGAATTTAACAAAGAGATTGGCCGATAAGAGTCAATCTCTCTACTATCCTTGTCCTTTTTGGGGAACACAACTATTGTAGCCTCGAGCATGTAAACTGGCAATTTTCCTGTATCACAAGCAACGGTAAGTACTTCATGGAATATTGGCAAAATATATTCAGAGTATTTTTTATAAAACTCGGACGGAAGTCCATCTGGACCAGAGGCCGGGCCATTAGGAAGTCCCCTCAGTGTATTTTGTAGTTCAGATATAGTGATCGTCTTCTCCAAGCCCAATCTCTGTTCCTGAGAGAGGCCAGGGAGATCTAGCCCAGAAAAGAAATCTCTGAGCTGATCCTCTGTGGCCTCTATTTCAGAGGTGTATAGCCTATTATAGAAATCCGTAAACTCATCTCTGATCTCAGATTGCTCTCTAGTCAAACTACCTAACTTATCCCGGATCTCCTCTATGGCTCCCCTAGGATCTTGTCCCTTAACAATATCTGCCAGCATTTTATTCGGCTTTCCTCCCTCTGTAAAAAATCTGTAGTTCTGAAAAAAAATCTTCTGCTGTGCTTTTTCCTGCATATAGCTTAAATATTGTGCCTCAGCCTCATTTAGTAGTTGGAAATTCTCCCGAGAGGAGTCTCCATAAAAATCAGACTGCAGTTTCCCTATCCGCTCCTCCAATTCCTTCTCTCTAGCTCTATATTTACGTTTAGCAATCTGAATTTCTTTAAACAGTAAGCCTCTAGTAAACGCCTTTAAGGCATCCCAGATAATCGGGATTGAAGCGGACCCTTTGATAATCTGCCAAAATGCTCGAATTTCAGTGCCAATATTCCCTTCCGTATCTATAAGATTTAGCCAGTAAGGGTTAAGCCGAAACACTTTCCTCCCCCGTGTACGGTCCCCATCAAGATCTAGAGAGATAGGATAAAGGAAAAAAAAGCGAAAGGCGGGAGGCGGCGCCTCGTGTGATACCGTAGGTACCAATGGGTAAATGGAAAGGTAGATGGAGGCTCACCTTAAAGCCCCTTGGGCTTGTTGCATATCACCCCTTTATGGGGTACTGTGTCCTGTTTCAACTTGGCGTCTGTGTTCAGGGCTGCAGCTAGCTGGGAGAGACAGACCGGGATGCTCCCAAAGGGGCCCGTAGAAGTGCAGGCAAATAGCGGAAAAAAAGCGTCAAACTCCTAGATGCCAGCGCTGCCTCAGAGGAATCACAGGAACGATGATGGTAATATTTAAAACGTTTATTTAGAATACACACAGAGTATTACGCGTTTCAAAAGCATAAGCTTTCTTCCTCAGATAGTTGTGATAGACCCCCCACCAACCCCCGCCCGGCCCAGATCATTAAGTCCCATTTCTATATTTATATACCTTCCTGGTCAAGCCACTTTGCCACGTCTACAGTAGAATAAAAGAAAAAGGCCTTATCGTTATAAGTCACACGCAGACAGGATGGAAAAAGTAAAGAAAATTAAATTTTAGCATTAAATAGTTTACGTTTGGCTTCCCTAAAAGTTTCCCTCTTTTTCTGAGTAGCATGGGAAAAGTCTGGGAAGATTGCAATTTTCTGTCCATTAAAAGATACATTCTTTAACTCCCTCATTTTATGAAGAATAGTATCCCTGTCTTTTGACCTCAAAGTTTTAACTATCAGGGTCCTAGGAGGTGCCCCCTGAGGTGGTACCTTATTAGGGATTCTGTGTGCCCTTTCAATACTAAAGTGACTCGATAAGTGTTCGTTTCCGATTATTTCTTCTAACCATTTATGGATAAATTGTTCCGGATGTCTCCCCTCTACCCCTTCCGGCAGCCCAAGGATCCAAATATTTGACCGGCGCGACCTGTCCTCTAAATCGGTAACTTTATCTTGTAGTGTCTTATTATCCTTGGACAGCATATCTAACTTACTCAGAACCTCTTTCATTTGTTTTTCAAGACCTGGGACCGCCTTCTCCACGCCTACTACCCGTTCCCTGATTTTATTCAGATCATCACGAATTAGGCCACCAATCTGTTCTTTAACCTCCAGCAAACCATTGTTACACTTCTGTACCTCCATTAAGATACGCTCCAATACAGGCGGAGAGAATTCATCGTGGCCCACCCCACCACCGACTCCCTCAATTTCTAGGGCGGCCAGACTTGCACCCTGAGTTTCTTTTGATAAAGCAGGGGAATTAGCCTTTTGGCCCCGAGTCTTACTGCCAGTCGCGATGGAGGGGTTTTCAAAAACTTATCTAGCGATTGAGATCCACCCGATTTTCTAGAGGTAGCTTTAGGTGGCATTCCAATTCAGTTTAAAAAACAAGTCTAATCACTTCGCCACTACCATCCAAATCTTATCCCAATTCACATTTACCAAATTAAATTAGCTTAGGTATCAAGTTGAGAAAGAAGAAAAGAAGAAAGAGGGAAAAAAGAAAACAAAAGAGTATGTTTTACTAATGCCTTATTACGTCTCCTGTTCTCCTCGGAAATCAACATACGGCGTGGTCATCTAACTCCACCATTCCAGATACCCCACCTCAGTACTAGTAACCATTACCAAGGAATGGCTTCACTTGTGGGAGCGATACTATATCAGAGGCATAAATATAGTTTTACTGTTGTTATCCGTTCCCATATGTCGCGATTCCCCCCCAATATCAGTGGTAGATAAAATATAACTAGGGAACAACACTGAGCACATATAGCACCAAGCACATAGAAAGATATCAATGCTATCTCAATGCATCTACTAATGCATTAATCCCCTAGAAACTATGATAGTAAGAAAGAAGAGGATTTCATGCATCAAAGAGAATAGGCAAATAATATATAGCACCATTACCCCCAGCTTTTCAAGGGCACATTAGAGAAACATAGCTCTATACATTGTTTCAAAAGACAGGGAAGAACTCTATTACATTTGCATCTGTTGAATATATGGGGCCAAAGCATGGCAGCAGCCAATGCTCTACTCATTTAGCAAAGTCATTGTATCCCAGCAAATATAGCATTGAGCAAGTCTCCCCCAGAATTCTCTGATGTCAGTGAACTACGTCTCTCTCAGAAACAGTTTGTATAGCTTCAGGTGTTCGCAGTTCCATTCACACAAACTTATCTGAGGGAGTTCAGACTCTGTAGCTGGAGAGTTTGATATATCGTCTTCTTCTCTTCTCCCATGCAGGTATAGACTAGGAAAGATCTCAGTCTCCTTAATTCCTTCTGACTGTCCTTCCTTCTTGCAGGCTTGGGCTTTAGTTCAATAGACCCAGGTACACATAAAACAGGTACACATAGAACTCAGGTACCAGGCACCGGGGGCCAATTCATCCCGGGGTTAGGACATCATTCAGGCCTGGGTTAGCGGGCTCAAGGCGGTTCCGGCAGGGATCCCACCCGGGAGAGCAGACGGCCGTGCGTCTCACGTCATGCCGTCACGTGATCCTCCCCAGAAAAGCTAATAATAAAAGCTAATATTCCTTAACCCCTTCAAGACCAAGGCTATTTGCACCTAAAAGACCAGGCTTATTTTTCAAAATCTGGCCTGTCTCACTTTATGCGCTTATAGTGATGCTTTTAACGTATGCTAGCGATTCTGAGATTGTTTTTTCGGCACATATGGCACTTTATATTAGTGGCAAAATTTGGTCACTACTTTGTGTTTTTTGTGAAAAACATCAAAATATCATGAAAAATAAAAAAAAATCGCATTTTATGAACTTTGAAATTCTCTGCTTCTAAAAAAAGAAAGTCGTATCACATAAATTAGTTACTAAGTCACATTACCGATATGTCCTCTTTATTCTGGCTTCATTTCATAAACATATTTTACTTTTTTAGGGTGTTACGGGGCTTAAAAATTTATCAGCAAATTACCACATTTTCATGAAAGTTTCCAAAACTGATTTTTTTAGGGACCAGTTCTTTTTTTAAGTTGATTTAGGAGGTTTTTATACTGAAGACCCCCATAAGTGACCCCATTTTGGAAACTACACACCTTAAAAAATTAATCTAGGGGTATAATGAGCATTTTAACCCTACAGGGGCTGGAGGAAAGTATTCACCATTAGGCCGTAAAAAAATGAAAAATAAAAATTTTCCAATAATATATACGTTTAAAGTTTCTCATTTTCAAAAGGAACATGAAAAAAAAAACACCCCAAATTTTGTAACGCAGGTTCTCTTGAGTACTACTGTACCCCATATGTGGGCGTAAACCACTGTATGGGCACACAGCGGGGCTCAGAAGGAACGGAGCGCCAATTAGCTTTTCCATTGCAGATTTTGCTGAAGAAGTTTCCGAACGCCAGGTGCATTTGCAGAGCCCCTGTAGTGTCAGCAGAGAGAAAAAACCCCATAAGTCACCCCATTTTGGAAAGTACACCCCTCAAAGAATTCATCTTGGGGTAGGATGAGCATTTTGACCCCAAAGGTGTTAGAGGAAAGTATTTAAAATTAGACAGTAAAAATGAAAAACTCAAATTTTTCCATTAATATGTTCGTTTAGTTTGAAATTTCTCAATTTCACGAGGAACAAAAGAAAAAAAATAACCCCAAAATTTGTAACACAGGTTCTCCTGAGTAAAAAGGTACCTCATATGTGGGCATAATCCACTGCATGGGCACACAGCCGGGCTCAGAAGGAAAGGAACGCCAATTAGCTTTTTCAATGCAGATTTTGCTGAAGAAGTTTTTGAGCGCCAGGTGTGTTTGCAGTGCCCCTGTAGTGCCAGCGGAGTAAAATCTCGCCATAAGTCACCCCATTTTGGAAAGTGCACCCCTCAAAGAATTCATTTTGGGGTGTGGTGAGCATTTTGACCCCACAGATATTAGAGGAAAGTATTTAAAAGTAGACAGTAAAAATGAAAAACTCGAATTTTTCCAATAACATATTCCTTTAGTTTGAAATTTGTCAATTTCACGAGGAACAAGAGAAAAAATGTACCCCAAAATTTGTCGCGCAGGTTCTCCTGAGTAAAAAGGCACCTCATATGTCGGTATAAACCACTGCATGGGCACACAGGAGGGCTCAGAAGGAAAGGAGCGCCAATTAGCTTTTTCAGTGCAGATTTTGCTGAAAAAGTTTCTGAGCGCCAGGTGCGTTTGCAGTGCCCCTGTAGTGCCAGCGGAGTAATATCTTGCCATAAGTCACCCCATTTTGGAAATTGAAACCCTCAAAGAATTCATTTTGGGGTGTGGTGAGCATTTTGACCCCACAGGTATTAGAGGAAAGTATTTAAAAGTAGACAGTAAAAATGAAAAACTCGAATTTTTCCAATAATTTGTTCCTTTAGTTTAAAATTTCTCAATTTCACGAGGAACAGGAGAGAAAATTCACCCCAAAATATGTAACACAGGTTCTCCTGAGTAGAAGGATACCCCATATGTGGGCATAAACCATTGTATGGGCACACAGCCGGGCTCAGAAGGGAAGGAGCGTTAATTAGCATTTTCCGTGCAGATTTTTCTGAAGAAGTTTCCGAGCGCCAGGTGCGTTTGCAGTGCCCCTGTAATGTCTACAGAATAGAACCCCCCCAAAAGTCACCCCATTTTGGAAAGTACACCCCTCAAAGAATTCATCTTGTGGTAGGATGAGCATTTTGGCCCCACAGGTATTAGAGGAAAGTATTCAAAATTGGCCAGTAAAAATTAAAAACTTGAATTTTTCCAATAATATGTTGGTTTAGTTTGAAATGTCTAAATTTCACAAGGAACAGGAGAAAAAAATGTACCCCAAAATCTGTAACGCAGGTTCTCCTGAGTACAACGGTACCCCATATGTGGGCATAAACCACTGTATGGGCACACAGCGGGGCTCAGAAAAAAAGGAGCGCCAATTTGCTGGAGCAAAACCGCAGATAGTAATAGTTATTAGAATAGCGCAGTTACTAAAATAAAATAAAAAAATTAGATTACAGGTAATGTGGGGTGGTTACGGGCAACCTGGGGTGGTTCCGGGTAATCTGGAGGTGGTTACGGGCAGTCTGAGGTGGTTACGGACAATCTGGGGTGGTTACGGACAATCTGGGGTGGTTACAATCTGGGGAAGTTACAGACAATCTGGGGTGGTTAGAGGCAACCTGCTGTGGTTACGGCAACCTGGGGTGGTTAGAGGCAACCTGGAGTGGTTACGAGCAATACAGAAAAAACGAAAAAACTGGAATGCAAGACCAATATAAATATAAATATTTTTTATTAATATATCAAAAAAAAAGATTATTAAAAAGTACATGATGGGGGGGCTAAAGCTAATACAAATCCCCATACAAACGGTGGATCAAAGAATTCTTATACATAAAATGCTATATCATAAGGTACCTTATGATATAGCATTTTATGTATAAGAATTCTTTGATCCACCGTTTGTATGGGGATTTGTATTAGCTTTAGCCCCCCCATCATGTACTTTTTAATAATCTTTTTTTTGATATATTAATAAAAAATATTTATATTTATATTGGTCTTGCATTCCAGTTTTTTCGTTTTTCCTGTGTTGGAGAGTTTTGGGTGCGCATAGACCGCACTATCTAGGCCTCTTTGGTAGGATTAGTGGTTACGAGCAATGTAGGGTGGTTACGGTCAACCTGCTGTGGTTACAGTCAATCTAGGGTGGTTACAGGCAACCTGCTGTGGTTACGGGCAACGTGGGTTGGTTACAGACAATCTGGGGTGGTTATGGACAATCTGGGGTGGTTACAGACAATCTGGGTCGGTTACGGACAATCTGGGGTGGTTTCAGACAATATGGGGTGGTTACAGGCAACCTGCTGTGGTTACGGATAAACTGAAGTGCTAATAGGTAATCTGAGGTGGGTACCTGTAATCTGGCGTGGTTACGGGCAATCTGGAGGGGGTCACTGGCAATTTGGGGTGGTTAGAGGCAAGGTGCAGTGGTCAGAGGCAAGGTGCGGTGGTCAGAGGCAAGGTGCGGTGGTCAGAGGCAAAGTGCGGTGGTTAGTGGCAACGTGCGGTGGTCAGTGGCAACGTGCAGTGGTCAGAGGCAACGTGCGGTGGTCAGAGGCAACGTGCGGTGGTCAGAGGCAAGGTGCGGTGGTCAGAGGAAAGGTGCGGTGGTCAGAGGCAAGGTACGGTGGTCAGAGGCGACGTGTGGTGGTCAGAGACAACCTGCGGTGGTTGTGTGCAATCTGGGGGGTTACATGTAATCTGGCATGATTACGGGCAACTTTGGGTGGTTATGAGCAACGTGCGGTGGTCTCTGTCACTTTAAATTTTCAGAGTTGGCTGGTTGTGGAGCGCATGCGCACTTCATAACCAGCCTGGACGTCAAGGAGGAAGGAGCTCCCAGGATCAGGTGAGTATATGGGGAAGGGGGGGTGACTGGGGGACGGGGGTGACTGGGGGGTTGGGGGGCGACTTGGGGGGTGGGGGCACATCACTTTTTATCCCCTGTCACCAATCATTTATGGTGACAGGGGATAAAAAGTGTCGGGAGCACATGGTACAAGCAATCAGCGTTATATAGTATATACTGCTGATCGCTTGTACCGGGACCCCACAGGGGGGTCCCCGATCCCCGATTAATTTTTCTTTTTGATCACTGTGAACAGACATTAGTCTGTTCACAATGATGGCGGCGGCCATCTTGGATCTGATGGCCTTCGCGGGGAGGGGGGGTTAGTGATCGGGGCACTAGGGGGGCTGATGTGGGGTCTGATTTTACTTATTTCATCTCCCCTCACTGTGGATTCACGGTGGGGGGAGATGAAATGCCGTATCGGCGGTCACTAAGGGGTTAATGGGGGTCAGCTGCAGGATCGCAGCTGATTCTCGTTATCTCCGGTGCTGTACTCAGATGAGAGCGGGATCGCAATCTCTGCAGTGATCCTGCTCTCATCATAAACCCCCGTCAAAGCAGGAACGTATATATACATTCCTACTGCACGGGGCATGTGCAATAGGAACGTATATATACACTCACCGGCCACTTTATTAGGTACACCTGTCCAACTGCACTATACCACTTAATTTCTAATCAGCCAATCACATGGCGGCAACTCAGTGCATTTAGGCATGTAGACATGGTCAAGACAATCTCCTGCAGTTCAAACCGAGCATCAGTATGGGGAAGAAAGGTGATTTGAGTGCCTTTGAACGTGGCATGGTTGTTGGTGCCAGAAGGGCTGGTCTGAGTATTTCAGAAACTGCTGATCTACTGGGATTTTCACGCACAACCATCTCTAGGGTTTACAGAGAATGGTCCGAAAAAGAAAAAACATCCAGTGAGCGGCAGTTCTGTGGGCGGAAATGCCTTGTTGATGCCAGAGGTCAGAGGAGAATGGGCAGACTGGTTCGAGCTGATAGAAAGGCAACAGTGACTCAAATAGCCAACCATTACAACCAAGGTAGGCAGAAGAGCATCTCTGAACGCACAGTACCTCCAACTTTGAGGCAGATGGGCTACAGCCGCAGAAGACCACACCGGTTGCCACTCCTTTCAGCTAAGAACAGGAAACTGAGGCTACAATTTGCACAAGCTCATCGAAATTGGACAGTAGAAGATTGGAATAACGTTGCCTGGTCTGATGAGTCTCGATTTCTGCTGCGACATTCGGATGGTAGGGTCAGAATTTGGCGTCAACAACATGAAAGCATGGATCCATCCTGCCTTGTATCAACGGTTCAGGCTGGTGGTGGTGGTGTCATGGTGTGGGGAATATTTTCTTTGCACTCTTTGGGCCCCTTGGTACCAATTGAGCATCGTTGCAACTCCACAGCCTACCTGAGTATTGTTGCTGATTATGTCCATCCCTTTATGACCACAATGGACCCAACATCTGATGGCTACTTTCAGCAGGATAATGCGCCATGTCATAAAGCTAGAATCATCTCAGACTGGTTTCTTGAACATGACAATAAGTTCACTGTACTCAAAATGACCTCCACAGTCACCAGATCTCAATCCAATAGAGCATCTTTGGGATGTGGTGGAACGGGAGATTTGCATCATGGATGTGCAGCCGACAAATCTGCGGCAACTGTGTGATGCCATCATGTCAATATGGACCAAAATCTCTGAGGAATGCTTCCAGCACCTTGTTGTATCTATGCCACGAAGAATTGAGGCAGTTCTGAAGGCAAAAGGGGGTCCAACCCGTTACTAGCATGGTGTACCTAATAAAGTGGCCGGTGAGTGTACAGATTGCTGATGTGAAGGGGTTGATAAATAAATAAGTCTAATATTTATAACTCATTTGTTTGATTTGAATTCTTTATCAACTTTTGAAAATTGTGAAAATCTAATGTCAAATTGATGCAGAAACAAAAAAAAAATTCAGAAAGGTTCACACATTTTTCAACATCATTGCATACCTTTTACTATGTTGGCAGATCCTAGCACTAGAACTGTGCTTATGTTAATAACCATATGTAAACTGCATGTGTGGTAGATATATATATATATATATATATATATAAACAAAGCAAGTGAAGGACAGCATCTCCAATGCATTGGAGATGCTGTCCTTCACTTGCTTTCTTTGGATACGTTGGGGATAGGGGTCGAATCCCCTGAGGACTGTGCATCCCACATCGTGGTACCGCGGCTCCAACCTTTTGTGAAGTGTATATATATATGTACACAGTTCAAAAAGAAACTGTTCCGGTCATAACCCCGTAATCCCAAGAATGCTTTGCTTGTTTAGCAGGCAGGTGGCTGAACTGTGATATGTCTGCTATTTCTGTTCTGTGTGTATGGGTGTGTAGATGAATGCTGTAAATTAGGCGTGCCATTGCCTTTTCAGTCACCTAGAGAAGATAACAAGTTCAACAAGCAGTAATAGATATCTTTCACCACAAAGGCAGCATTGGCAAACCAGGCAAGGTGTGTCACAAGGAATAGAAAACAAATAATACAATATTTGCACTTCATTTATAATTTCTTAACTATTCTTAACATTTTTATAATTGAGTATTAGAACCATATATTGTGTTGTGTACATTTCCTCTACCCTAAACATTTGCTCTAACAGAATACATTTTTCAAAAGACTTTGAATTCCAAGTAAATAGATCTGTTACAGACAGTTCACACAGAGTAAAACTGACATAGTCTCTCGTGCCTCCTCTCTCCCCGCCATGTCAATTCTTTCACGTGGAGAGAGGAGGCACGAGCCCTCCCAAAGACTGCCTGTATAACACCGAGGCTGGCGGGATTCCACGGTGGAGAGTTCCGCCACAGTATTTCGGCAGTTTTACTCCATGTGAACTGGCCCCTATATGTAGAGATAAGCGAAACGCCGGTCTATATGAAGCAAAGCGCTTCGTTTGAACTGCAAGCAGCTTATCAACCTGCTGCCTTTCAACTGTGCTCCACTCCGTGCCGCTTTACCATGGGTGCAGGGAAAAGCTGAATCCAGTTTCCCAGGACTGGATCCAGCTTTCCCCGTCACCTGAGGAGGAGGGGAACAGGGTTGAAAGGGAGCAGGCTGATAAGCTGCTTGCAGTTCAAACAAAGTACTTTGCTTCATATAGACGGGCGCTCATTCAATCATCTCTAGTTGTATTCATTGTGTGAACATGTTGTATAAATTACCACTGACAAATATCATGGTGTGGATTGCAAATGGGCCTCTAAGCCACAGATGCCCATAGGCCAGGCTGCTAGCTGGGGTATCGCTACACTTTTTGCCCTAGATTCCCATCCATCAGTGCCCCTATTTAAACAAGAGAAGTAGCTATTACTTTAAAGGAGAAGTCCGGCAATATTTAAACATTTCCAGCTGGCAGGGAGGAACATAATAAACAAGCTTTCCCCATGCCCCTGAAGTGCTGTCTCCAGCGACGTCAAAACTAATCTGATGGATTGCCTGCTCAGCCAATCAGTGACTGGGGTGGGACGCCACTGCAGTCACTATTTGGGTAATTGGGCATATCCATCAGCACAGTCGGGCATTTCCTCCCAAGTTGTGGGATCCTGGAACATCGGTGGCACAGGGAGAGGTAACACTTGTTTATTATGTTCCTCTCTGCCCCAGCCTGCTGGCAAATTTAAAAATTTGCTGGACTTCTTCTTTAATGTCCTTCTATCTGAGATAGCATGTAGCAGTGTGTATATACTGAATCCTCCTAGATTGGAGATCACTTAATGGTTGGGGGATTGTCAGTGGCTCTCTGACAACCTGGTCTGCTCACACCTGCTACTAATTCTAGTAGTCTGCATCCCTGCCCAGAGCCCTCCCACTGCTCTTGCCTAGCAGTTTACATTCCCAGCCAGCTCATCCCATTAGTAAGTTGGATCCCTCACTAGAAATATGCTGCACCCTTTAGGCGGTGTTCACACTCTTTTATGTCTCTCTGTCCACAGGCCTCTGTATAACCGTGTATGCGCTATGAAACAGACAGTGATGTAGGCTGCAGTGGCCTAGCAATAGGGGTCGCAAAGGTCTCTGCTGCGATGGGGCCCAGACACAAGGGGGGCCTTCTCACCACCTCCTGTCATTCTCCAGTTCTCCTGAATCAGCCATGATAACAACATGTCCACTGAACTGCAGTGATGAGGTCTGGAGGCTGCTTTACTTTCCTATTCAGTTGTACCAGCAATCACTGATACAACTGAATAGATGATTTCTAGCAGGAGACAGGGAGCCCTGTGCTTCCTCTCCTGCCCCTCAGTACTTTCTGTGTAATAAGGAGCAGAGCAGTGATTAGCCCTGCCCCATTACACAGCATTCAGACCTGACCAAAGGAGGCCAGAGCACCCAAGAAGAGCAGGAACCTGGAGAGGTGAGATTATTGCTAGAACTACAACCCCCATCATGCCCTGCTAACAGTTCATAATTGGAGTTGTATAACAGATTAGACGATGACACAGTACATAAGAGGAGAGACAGTGGCACAGTACACCAGGGGCCAGTCTCATAGTACATTAGAGGAAAGTGGCACAGTTCATTTGGGTATGGTGGCACATTATACACAGACAGTGGCATAGATCTTTTGAGCATGGTGGCACATCATATGGGGACAATGGTATAGATCATTAGGACACTTTGACACATTAGGGTACAGTGGAAGAAAAAACTAAAAAAAAAAAAAAACAAGATGGAGCACACCAATAAGTTTTTTGAGACAATCCAAATTAAAAACATGTAAAAAAAAAACAAAAAAAACATACACATAGCACAGTCTCTGTAAAGTGTGCTGAAGAATTTCTGCGACAATAAACCAGTGTGAGATCCCAAATACTGGGATATGTAGGTAGGGTGATGTGCCAGATTAGTGTAAGATGCTACACACAATAAATAATAAGCAGTTAAAGTTTATATCTGAAACAAGCCCCCCTACATACATCGCTAATACAATATAGCTAGATGAACGAATGCCATACAACATGCAATGCTTGTGAAAAGTGATGAGCAGAAATGCAAGATCCAAGGCATCTTTGTCAGGAGATTATTTATTGTGTGCAGCATCTTATAATAATTGGGCAATCTAATTACATATCCCAGTATATGAGATCTCATTATGGTTAATGCTTGATATTTGCTTTGGTGCAGAAATTATTCAGCATACTAGAGAATATTTTATTTTCATATAACTTATTAGTGTGCTCTCTTGTTGCTTTCTATTTTTTCTGTTTGGTAAATGCTGAACCATTATTATATGGTCTGAAACTTGATGAAGAGGCATAGACCTTGAAATGCATTGTTTTTAAAGTACCTGGAATAAACTTGCTTCATTTATATGGTCTGCCTGTTGATTTGTATATTGCTCCAGTATTTAATATCCTTGATTTAACTTTTACTCAAAATAACTGATCACCTAACCATTGTGTGTAACTGGCAGTCCACTACCTGTCTGGATAAGATGCCATGAATTAACATGCTAAATTTAGCAATTGCTTAAGAGAAAACATTATCATCAACATATAAATATATTTAAATGGTTGGTAATATAACTTGTCTGTGTTTGCTTTTCTACTTTTTTCTGCCTTCGGCTGCATATATTATACACACACACACACACACACACGTAGACATGTGAGTAGTCAAGAAAAAGAAAACAAATGAACAAAACTAATATAAATAAAAAAGATGCCGTGCCGCGCTAAGTACTAATATTTAAAAGCATAGTCATTAATATCAGTGCATAATAGGGCCAGTGCAAGATATTAAACCAAACTGCTCATCGTTAGTGCGTGTATAGGCTGGCTTGGATCTGTAGTCCTCCACGTTCGTGAACCTGTGTGGATTCCTACTTGATATCAAGAATGTCCTGTTACGGTCGGTGAGTTACTGGTCACTGCGTCCTTACTGATCTTTGCTCCAAAGTCTTTTGCACCAAGTAAGGACTTTGGAGCAAAGATCAGTAAGGACGCAGTGACCAGTAACTCACCGACCGTAACAGGACATTCTTGATATCAAGTAGGAATCCACACAGGTTCACGAACAGGGAGGACTACAGATCCAAGCCAGCCTATACACGCACTAACGGTGAGCAGTTTGGTTTAATATCTTGCACTGGCCCTATTATGCACTGATATTAATGACTATGCTTTTAAATATTAGTACTTAGCGCGGCACGGCATCTTTTTTATGTATATTTGTTCTTATTTTTAGTGGAGGCAGATACCACTAGCTGTAGCTCGCAGCAGTACGCACACTATTTTTAGTGTTTTACCAGGAGCGCAATTGGTTAAAACTTTTTTATAAATGAACAAAACAGATTTTATAATTAAATTTATTTACACATTCAGCTTAACCGATGTCATTGTATTAAAGTAATGTATCCTATATAGACACACTTAAACTTGTATTATTGCTTTTCCGGTATTTTCCCCCTTCAGCATTCCCATAAACCCAGCTGGCATATTCTCAAAACCTTTGGTGATGTGTTCATGATATTTCACCTTACCCTAAAATAAAATAATGCATGTTATTCCATAATAAAGATGATTTTATCCATCTACATATACAAAGTGCATTTGGAAAGTCTTAATTTTGCCCCTTGTGCTAAAATAAAAAAAGTCAAAATATCCCCCCCTCCCCCCTATCAATCTGTACTCAATACTCCATAATAAGAACGTCAAAACAGAATTCTAGAAATTCTTTAGAAGTATTCGGACACCATCTGTGACACTTTAAATTCAGCTCCGAGAAAAAAATAATGAAAAGCGATCAAAAGCTCCCATCTACTCCAAGATGGTACAGTTAAAAATTACAGATTACTGCAAAAAATAGGGTCAGAATAGAGCAGTTTAAAGGGTACCTATTAGTTAAATACATTTCTGACATGTCATAGTGACATGTCAGAGGTTGCTGGTTCAGTAACCACCCCACCCCCCACCACCACCACCACCATCACCTTCTGGTCAACTTAGTTTTGTCCCTGGGGCTGGGTTGGCTTAGGTTTAGTTAGGGGTGGTGTTTATCTTTTACCTTTTAGTTAGCTGAACCAGGAAATCCAGCTTCTTGAGCTAGTTACCTCAGGGAGCTACAGAGGAAGTTTTGTCTCTCCCTATATAGCATGTTAATTTACTTAAAATGTATTATGTTAAAGTATTGTTAAAATGGAAATTTGTAACACTTGTTTGTCACAGTTGACGTTGTGAGAAGGACCTTGTAGGATAGGAAGAATTGCTGCAAGGCATCTGTGGAACCAATAAAGACACTGCTAGAGTGGTGGCCTGGCTTGCAAGGTGACTTTTTTGTCCAGGTGCCATCCGAGATGTCATGCAAGGTACTCTTTGCAGAGATATGTTTAGATAAATAAATACAGCTGTGCCCTACCCCCATGCTTTAAAAGTTAATCTAATATAGTTGGGAGGTAGTAGTCGGGGTGTAATGTTTTCAGCCCCTAATCTTGATGGTAACGGCAGTCTTGTATTGGTCGTGGTCTGGGTGCTAAGACCCCGTCGATCGTTAGAATGAAGGGGCAGAAATGCGCAGCAACGTGCACTCTGCCTCTTCATCTCCATCTCACTGCTAAAGTAGCAGGCAACAAAATTTAAATCGAGTCCTACGAAACTTCCAGTAATCGCTGTACCGTAAGTTCCATAGGGCTCCATTATAACTCCACTGACTGCTACTTTAGTTCTAACAAATGAAACAGAACTTTCACTGAGTCCCATACAGGGTGAATGGCGTAGCAGTGTGCAGTCATGATCGCTGCTCACTTTACACAGGGGACCAGGACCAGTTGCTAGAATTGCAGCAGTACCAGCAGTTCATCTCCTATCTTAATATGCATTATATTGATTGCCAGAATTACCTCTAAAACCCATTGCAGGAGTTGTTTCTGTCCTTCTATATATCTGTCTGTCCAGCGAGACACAATGAAGCCTTCCATACGGAGTTGTTTAAAAAGAATTAATGGTTGTATGTAAGGTCCTGTAAGGGAAATGGAGAAGAAAATCAATCTAAGGCCTCGTTCATACTATGGAATTGTCTTGAATATCTTCCAATGGGAGGGCTTGCCTGCCTCCGCTCTCTGCACCTTGCCGGTCAAAGATTTGACATGTCAATTCTTTAAGCAGAGAGGCGCCGTGAGCGGAGGAACGCAAGCTTTCCCATTCAAACACATTGAAGGCAGGATTCCACACTGAATTTTGGCACCGATTCCATAGTGTGAACTATGCTTACTTGTCACAGGGACATCAGAAAGAACAAAATCCAACAGCATCAAGTACAGTACTTGATAAAGACCTACCTGGTCGAAAAGTTGTAGTAGCATTTGGCAAATAAACCACTTGGATTATTCTAATATTTTAGCTGCTGTTGGATTTTGTTCTTACTGGAGTATAAGTTCCACACTTCCAGGATTGTGGTGCTGCCTGATCCCTTTGCTCTAGGTATGTCACACGGACGTATCAAAAGTTTTTATCTGTGGTAGTCTAATTACCGATGAGAACGAATGAGAAGAAGAACAGGCAGCCATGCACTGTCAATCCTGCAGGCAGCCTCACAGACTTATAATGGAACTGCCTGGCTTTTTCTGACCCAAACAGCAGATGACAACTGATCCAAGTTTTTAGCATGTCTATAAGACAGTGATAGGGTATGACAGTGCCTATTTAAGGCTGAAAAATAAAAGTAATCTAGAAACATCACGCATTGATATAAAGGTATAGTATGGAGGCCACAAAGCCATAAAGATAGGAGGATACAGTCCAGTCTGCCGGTGTCCCGTTATTAAGCAGAAAGAAATAAGTAGACGCTGGGGGCTCCCGGCGGGTCAGCACACTGATTGGCTGAGCAGAACCCCCGAAGCAATCCGGAGTGCGGACGTCAATCCCGCTGCGAGTATGTATTCTCATTCAAAATGACCGGCAAGGGATCTGCTGCGGATCCGGTGTGCATGAACCCACCCTTAGAGCGCTACTGTCATTTGCAGTAAATTTTGACATATCCTTATACATGTCAAAAGTTACTGACTACAGAAGGTATTACTTCTGCAGGTGTTCTGCCAGCTGGGAACTGGAACGCAAAGTCAGATGTCAGAATCAGGGGTCATCTGACTATGTCCTAATATAACTACTGCAGATTTAATAGGTGATGATTTAACCATTAAAGTCAGCAACCAAAGAAGAAATCTTCCTGAAACTCAATGATACATGCTGAAACTCAATTCCAGTAACACATTTTTGCTGAACTCAAAGTCAATCAGATAACAACATGGAGCAGGATAAGGAGGTATAAATAGAGCAGCTCAATTAGGTACATACCATGGATCTAAACTGGTGGGCACCACCAAAAATACAAAAAATAAATAAATGGGGTGGGTGCAGCTGACAACCCTATCAAGAAATCTATCAAATCACAAAAAAGGGATCTGTCTGTCTGTCACTTAACTGTGGTGAAGCTTCTGTAGCCCAGTCATATATAAAGGACTAAGTACTGTAGACTAAAATTTGCTATAGAAAAGTACCTGATGGAGGCACTGCATCATTGTACATAGATATTGCACCACACACTGCAATTCTTCCAAAATCCTTCATTTGAGGTAGCGCAGCATCAGCAAACTTCCCTGCAACCTAAAGAGCACAGAAAAATAATGTTTTAATGCCCTTTTCCAGCTTCTAAATTTATTATATTGCTGCTTGGTATCACACTAGTTTCTTTAATGGTTGTAGGATGTAATTCTAATTCCTCCACATGGTGTCACTGTTGGTTGGTACTTACACAGAATGGCTTCTTTATTCAGACCAACTAAATACAAGTTGTTATTAACTTTAGAGTGATTACACACAACAATTACAGCTTAGATTTAAAGATATTTGTTAATTTTATTAACATAATTATTAAAAATCTTTAAACATATTTTTAAAACTAAGCTGTAGTTCTTATGTGTAATCATGGTTTGAAAAGGCTAGATGGTAATAGTATTGTGGACTATAATATAGATGTGTCCATTGGAACTATTGTATATTAACTTTAACCCCTTGCCTCCGCAGCCTGTTTTTGGCCTTAATGCCCGGGGCCTATTTTTCAAATCTGACCTGTCTCTCTTTATGTAGTGGTAATTCTGTGGTGCTTTTAACTATCGCGGTTATTCTGAGATTGTTTTTTCGTGACATATTCCTCTTTATGTTTGTGGTATACTTTGGTTGATACACTCAGTAGTTTTTTGTAAAAAACACATTTGCACAAAAATTTGAAAACATTTCCAATCCTTTATATTCAAAATTCTTTTTTTCTGAGAAAAATAGTCATGCCACATGAACTAATTATTACTGCAACATGTCTACTGTATGGTGACGTCATTTGGTGAACGTCCTTTTACTTTTTAGGATGTTAGAGGATGTTTGCAGCGATTTTTCAAATTTTCAGGAAAATTTCAAATTCTGATTTTATTAGGGACCAGTTCAGTTCTTAAGTGGATTTGTAGAGCCTGTATGTTACCCCCATAAATACCTCCATTGTAAAAAACTGCACCCCTCAAAGTATTCAAAGTAACATTTCATAAGTGTATTTTATATACTGTGTTTCACAGAAGTTTAAGCAAGTAAGGGGGGGGATTTTAAATTTATTTTTTTTTGGCAGATATTCCATTTTAATCAATTTTATCCTCTAACACAGCAAAAACTAACTGAGAAATGGAACACAATATTTATTACCCATGTTTCAATATTTCTAGAAATCCCCCATATGTGGCCGCTGTGCATTACCTGACTCAACCACAGGCCTCAGACCTGACAGGAACCCTGTGTATTTTTGGGGTCTTTTCTTATTTCAGGTTTTTCATAGCAATTATATCATGTAACAGAGGCCTTGCGGTGCCAAAATATTTGTGGAAAACAAGTTGACGTTTCCATCGGTACCATTCTGGGGGACATGTGACACCCTGATCATTATTTATAAAATGAGGTGGTACACTTCAGCAGCTGTTTTTCCATCATTTTTTTTATACGCCGTTTACTATACGTCACATTTGACATGTTATCTTTATTGGTCAGGTCGGTATGATTACAGGGATATCCATTTTATATACCTTTTGTCATAGTTTATGGCATTTATTCTATAAATACTGTTTGTGTCTTGCATATTGTAAGACCCGTATTTAAATTTTTTCACCAATGGAGTTATTTTTGCGGCATAAGCTGACGTTTTTAGTGGTACACCTTTTGGGTACATGTGATGTTTTGATAGCAGCGTGACACAGCCTCCTCCTGCTGCCCGATCTCACTTAGGGACAGAGGGGGGAGGCAGGGAACGCATGACGTTTGGGAAACGTCATGCTGCAGGAACTACCTGCTTTACATGATGTTTCCCAAATGTCATTTTGCAGCATTGGGGTTAAAGTCATAGTTCAGCAGTTGCTGTATAATACAGTCTGACACAGTGCTCTCTGCTGACACCTCTGTCCATGTCAGGAACTGTCCAGAGCAGGAGCAAATTTCCTAACAAACTCTTCTGCTCTCCAGACTGGATAGAATACACCACTTACTGCAGGACATACAACAGCTGATTAGTACTGGAAGTACTAATAGAAGTAAATTACAAATCTTTTTTGCTGAACTACCCCTTTAAAGGGGTTGTTGGGTTTCTATGATATACAGGTGAAAAGATCATTAAAGACCAATAAAGTATTCCGAATATATGAACCTTTTTAAATAATACTAATAATATAACCTATTAATATAGTGCATTCCTCCATATGAAATCAGAGGCACAGTATGGGTATATAGAATTCTATGTGTGTACTTTACAGATCTGTACACAAATTCTTACACAAGTAAAAGCTACTAATACAATTTCTGCATTCTTAACATAAAGTAATTGCACACAAATATTACAGACCTTCTCATAGTTTGTAACTTACATTCTCAAAATAGCAGTCATAACCTTCTGGAGAGGCTTTCTTTAGAGCTTCTTCCAAGGAACTGACTGTCTTGTAGTTAAAAGCTTCATCAAAGCCAATTTCCTTTAAATATTGGATTTTGTCATCTGAACCAGCAGATCCAACTACTTTACAGCCCTAAAGATAAAGATGCAATAATAACATGTTACAAAACATAAAATAATTGATTTGGGCGGAGATCATACCTTCCAACAAAAAGCTTTAGGCCTTCCGTAAAATATGAACGTAATTTTGAGACATACATACGGCCGTATTAACAATATAATAATGTGCTTCAGTTAAGTCATTGGAAAATTGTCCGGCAGTGCACACCCGTGTGGGATAATGGCCCTAACTGATCACCACTGTCTCATTAATGAATCTGCTCATTATTTACCAACAGCACTTCCATTTTTTCCCATCTGTTCACACCTTTTTTTTTATTTTCACTTAAAGTTAAGTTTGTATTTAGCATTTATTTTATTGTTTTTGAACATAGCCTTAAGCATGCAGTTACAGAAACCTAAGTTCTTAAAATTACAAAGTGTTATCAGAGCATTCATACAGCTAGTAACATTTAGAAAATTCCCATAAGGCTGCCCTGTGAGGAACAATAATACGTTTTTAAAAATATTTAAAAGGTAGACTTTCATCTAAGGAGAAGTCATAACTTGTAGGAGCTTTTCTTTACCACAGGACATGCATTGTGAAATCCAGTTGTCATAAAAAACCCATTTACTGTTTTATACAGAATTGCAACATTGTTACAACACTGTAGCAGCAGGAAGCTATCCTTGATGCTGATATTGTAAAATAAAAGTATTGAAAACAGTACAGGACATCTGGTTTTATCAGGTAGAAGAAGAGTTTGGAATTTTCTTTTATCCTACACAAGGAATGCACAATACATTTTTACAGAAAATTTTAAGTTGTTGAGTTGACCTTCCCATTTACTTACTTTGATCTTGGCGATCTGTCCCACAACTGACCCTACTGCTCCAGCAGCACTATTGACAAGAACAACATCTCCTTTCTTAGGACTGCAGATTTCCAAAAGGCCAAAATATGCAGTTAAACTGGCAAATAAGAACAAATATTATTTTAACAAATGTACCACATTTTCCAAGACATTAAGCAGCCGAATATTCTATGTACTGACTAACAAAGTACTCTGTGTAAAGTCTCATAGGCTTTCTATGAATCTATACACTGCACCACTCAGTTCTTTATAGAATGCCAAATACAGCTGATCAGCACAGAACTCAGCTTCCCCTTCGTTTTATCAATCATTGGGGTCTCCGCACCTGGGCCTCCACCAATTGAAAATTCTCACTATAGCATTTTACAAGTTGTAAAGTGGTTATCCAGTATTACAAAAACATGGTCACTTTCTTCCAGAGACAACACAACTCTTGCTTCAGTTCAGGTATAGTTTGAAATTAAGCTCCATTTACTTTAATGGAACTGAGTAGCAAAACCTGCACCCAAACTGGAGACAAGAGTGTTTAGCTGTCTGTGGAAGAATGTGGCAATATTTTTGTAGCACTGGATAACTCTTATAAAGATCATGAATATAATTTAATACACACAGTTCTCTGAAGGCACTTTAGCATTTCTTGCTAGCTAAATGTCTTCTCACAGCTTATGCTGCTGATTTAGGCTGCGTTCACACTACGTATATTTCAGTCAGTATATGTATATTTCAGTCAGTATTGCAACCAAAACCAGGAGTGGATTGAAAACACAGAAAGGATCTGTTCACACAATGTTGTAATTGAGTGGATGGCCGCCATTTAATGGCAAATATTTGCTGTTATTTTAGAACAACGGCTGTTATTTTAGAACAACGGCTGTTATATTGAAATAATGGCAGTTATTTACTGTTATATGGCGGCCATCCACTCAATTTCAACATTGTGTGATCAGATCCTTTCTGTGTTTTTAATCCACTCCTGGTTTTGGTTGCAATACTGACTGAAATATACGTAGTGTGAACGCATCCTTACATTGTAGAAGTGTCATCTTTAGCCTATGTTCACACTGAGGGCCAAATTACATGGGACGATTATCGTGCAAGTTATCGTTATATTGTTTAAATTTAAACAATAATCGCTTCATGTAAATGCAGACAGCGATCTATCGATCAATGAGAAATCTTTCGTTTGGTGCTGACACCAAAATTATTAATTGTTCACTGTAATTCTGCAATCATTCACTAATCGTTCAATGTAATTCCACAACATGTCTTCATTTGCTGGGATCAAATGGAGGTAACGATCGTAACTAACGACTATCGTTCTGTGTAATATGGTAGCCGATTTCAGGCTAATGATCTCGTTTGCGATCGTTTATCATTACAGAACGCTTAGTCTAATAAGACCCTTATGAGCGACTATCGTTCCAATTTTTGCGATAACGATCGCATTTGAGCAATAATCGGCTCATGTAAACACAGCTAACAATCAAGCGACCAGCGAGAAATTGTTCATCGTGATCTTTCAACAAGTTCTCAAATCATTGTTGGTCGCATGCTGATAACTCACAGATTGCTTTGTCTAAACAGTCTTTCACAGATTCTCCCTAATGTGTGAGATGGCCTTAGGTGATCTTAAAAGGATAATGATTTTTTTTTAAATTTTTTCTCTTCGTATAAACGCAGATGGTTATTACAACAAAATCGTTGCATTAAAATCGCTAAACGATCGATTAAGCGAATTACCATTACCAGTACCATTAGTCATAAAAGAGACTTTTTCTTTTTAAAGAGGATGTACCACCAGGTACATCCTCTTTAACCTGAACCCACGGATCGAACTGCGGCCGCACGGGGAAGGCGGTGTCGCGGTCCGTTTTCCGGACCGAGGCCCGGTTCCCGTGCAGAGCGCCATTCTATGCACCGGCCGGTGCTCAAGCACTGGAGGTATGCCAGCCCGCCTCCCGTGGGAGGGAATTCCCTCCTCTGTATGACGCAGCTCCATTTATTCTAAGGGAGCCGCGTCATACAGGGGAGGGAATTCCCTCCCACTGGAGGCGGGCCGGCCTACCTCCAGTGCTTGAGCACCGGCCGGTTCCGGTGCATAGAACGGCGCCGTGCACGGGAACCGGGCCTCGGTCTGGAAAACGGACCGCAGCACCAGGGCTGTGGAGTCGGAGTCGTGGAGTCGGAGTCGGAGCTAGTTTTGGCTGGAGTCGGAGTTGGAGTCGGAGCTAGCTTTGGCTGGAGTCGGAGTGTGCTCCTGTGTGGTTGTGGTAGACCTACAACTCCCAGCATGTTCCTGTGTGGCTATGGTAGAACTACAGCTCCTAGCATGGTCCTGTGTGGCTTTGGTAGAACAACAACGCTCAGCATGCTCCTGTGTGGCTGTGGTAGAACTACAGCTCCCAACATGCTTCTGTATGGCTGTGGTAGAACTACAGCTCCCAGCATGCTCCTGTGTGGCTGTGGTAGAACTACAGCTCCCAGAATACTCCTGTGTGGCTGTGGTAGAACTACAACGCCCAGCATAATCCTGTGTGGCTGTGGTAGAACTACAAATCTACCATCCTAAGCCACCCCCAATGCTCCTCCCTCATACCAAAGACAGAGGAGCAGTATGAGCCTCCACTCCACCTCCTCCTCATGAGCAGAGACAGCGTCATCCTCCAGCTGCAACGGCTCACCGCGGACCAGATATAGCAGCAGCATATAGTCTGGCCCTCCAACGGTCTAAGGGACAGTGAACTGGCCCCCTGTGTAAAAAGTTGGGGACCCCTGACATAAAGGATACATACTGTATATATACAGGAGGAGGCATACATAGAGGAGATATATATATATATATATATATATATATATATATATATATATACAGGAGGAGGCATACACAGGAGTACTATAAAGGATACATATATACAGCAAGAGACATATATACAGTATATATATATATATTGTGGACATGTCACTGGTAAAGTGCTCGAGGGGATGTACATCTCACCCAGGCTGATGCATAGTGCGAGATGGTGAGTCCAGGAGGCATCTGTGCTCAGCAGTGTTATGCTGCTGAGCTATTATTTATTATTGCCGGGCCTGGATTTACATGGAATGGCAGGTAGGTTTTGGTAGTGGGACTTGCCATTCCCTCCCCCTCGATCCAGTGTGGGTTTTGGGATCAGGTGAGCTCTGATCCCAATCAGCCTGAGAAGGCAAAAGGTGGGCTCAGTGTACAGGTCTCTCTCTCTCAGCCAGGAGTGAACAGCCTGCATGCTGTTTGGTGAGAGCTGGGAAGACAGCCGCTGCTGGGGCCTGTTCACACCCCGCAATACTGACCACTGAAGTGCCAGAGAGGTAACCTGCGTTGTTAGTTAGCGCCCAGACGGACAAGACCTTTTTGTTTTGTTCTTAAAGCACAGTGTTGCTATATTTCTGTTATGGACTGTTTATGCTGCAAATAAACGCCAAGCTGTTATTTTACAAGTCCAAGTCTGCTGTGAACTGTGTCCAAACACACCATCCCCCGGGAAGATCCCTACAATTGGTGCTGCGGAGCGGGCAAAACAGTTGCTAGGGGCAACGGTGTGCATCAACTTGGCTACAGCTGTTTATGTCCTGAGTGAAGGCTGCGGCTTCACTCCAAAAACAGACAAGCAACATGGAGGAGATGATGAAGCAGTTAATGCAAGTGAGTCTGCAACAGCAACAAGCTCTGACAGACGCTAACCTGCGCCATGAGCAGGCATTGGCCGCACACCAGCAGGCTAATAGGCAGCAACAACAGGCTCTGACAGACGCCAATCTGCGCCATGAGCAGGCTAATCGGCAGCAACAACAGGCTCTGGCAGATGCTAATCTGCGCCACGAACAAGCAATGGCTCAACAACAGAGACTTATTGAGCACCTGATAGCAAAGCAAGAGGCGTCTGCAGGTGCTAATCCCCAGCTGGTGGCAGCAGCCGCGCCAGAGACTTTGTCTGTGAGAAGAGCTGTGCAGCGTGCGCTGCAAAAGATGACTGCTGATGACGATGTTGAGGCCTACTTCACTGTCTTTGAGCGTGTGGCTGAGCGAGAAAAGTTACCCTCCACTGAGTGGGCAGAGGTCATTGCTCCCTATTTAACAGGCGAACCTCAAAAGGCCTATTATGACCTCAGTGAGCAAGAGGTCAAGGACTATCCTCGGCTAAGAGCAGAGATACTCGCCCGACTAGGAGTTACTGCTGCTGTCCGTGCCCGGAGGGTCCGCAACTGGAGCTACAGTCTGGACAAGTCAGCGAGGTCCCAGATGTACGACCTGATCCATTTGGCAAGAAAGTGGTTGGAGCCAGACACCTCTACTCCTGCCCAGATCCTAGAGAGGGTCGTGATGGATCGCTACCTCCGTGCCCTTCCTGCTGATCTACAACGCTGGGTGGGACAAGGCGACCCTAGGAGTGCCGACGAACTCGTCAGCCTTGTGGAGAGGTTCCAGGCGACCGAGGACTACCTCCGTGATGTTCCTGCAGCACCGTCACCTCCCCGGAGTGCCAGATCTGTGCCATCATCTGGTAAGAGACTTCCATCTATTGGGGGAGTGTGGAGGGGTGCTGATAGAGGGAAGAGCGCTCAGGAGGCGTCTCAGGGGCAAAGGACTGGTGGTGGTCCCCGGTGGCTAAGTGGCCCTAAAAAGGACTCCCTGCCAAGGAGACCAGGCCCTATCCAGTGCTGGAGATGCCATGAGACGGGACATATGTCTGCCCATTGCCCTCTTACCACTGAGCCCATGGAGTGTGACGCTAGCCGGCGTCAGTCGCTATTTGCGGAGCCGTCTTTTGTTGCAGTCACTGGACTAGAGACTGAACCACAAGTCTGCAACATTACTGTAAATGACTTTCCTGTTAAGGCGTTGCTGGACTCAGGAAGCCTTGTCACCCTGGTGCATGCCAGCCTGGTGACTGGGGACTTTGTGCCAGCAAGACATATGAGTGTGGTATGCATACATGGTGATACAAAGGTTTACCCTATAGTACGGGCTAATGTCGGGACTGAACTAGGCGCTGTACAATATGAAGTGGGTGTGGTTAAAAATCTTATGCATAATGTGATATTGGGGCGTGATTTTCCCTTGTTCTGGGCTCTATGGGGAAAACAACAATCCCCTGAAAGGAGTGAGGAGACCCCTAAGTCTATTGCATTACCCACGGTAAATGATAAAAATGTACAGGATGAAAATGATGCTTTTCCTTTGCAGGTCCTGGCTGGTGAGGAAGAGGCTCCTCCCACTGCGCAAAATGTTCCAGACTTAGAGGTGTCTAGGGATAATTTTGGTACTGCACAATTACAGGACCCCACTCTCAAAAATGCGAGAGAGCAGGTCACTGTTATGAATGGGGTACCTCAGGAACCAGAAGCTGAGAAAAAATTTCCACATTTTTCTATGACTAATGATCTCTACTATAGAGTCACTAAAATTAATAATGAGGTGGTGGAACAGCTTCTGGTGCCTAAGTCGTACCGGCGTCAGGTACTCGACATGGCCCATAATCATGTCCTTGGGGGACACTTGGGGACAGATAAAACACAGGAGAGAGTCCTCCAGAGGTTTTATTGGCCTGCGATTTATGCTGACATAAAAAAATACTGTGAGTCGTGCCCCACATGTCAGCTTAGCGCTCCAGTGTCACATTTTCGCAGTCCTTTGGTCCCACTCCCCATCATAGAGGTACCTTTTGACCGGATCGCAATGGACTTGGTGGGTCCCATTGTAAAGTCGGCTAGGGGACACCAGTACATTCTAGTGGTGTTGGACTACGCGACCCGCTATCCTGAGGCTGTACCCCTAAGAAACACTACCTCTAAAACAATTGCACGGGAATTGTTTTATATGTTTTCCAGGGTGGGGATCCCCAAGGAAATCTTGACTGACCAAGGTACCCCATTTGTGTCAAAGGTAATGAAAGAGCTATGCAAACTGTTTAAAATCTCACACCTACGTACCTCTGTATATCACCCACAGACAGACGGGTTAGTGGAGAGGTTTAATAAAACCCTGAAACATATGTTAAAAAAAGTGGTGGAAAAGGATGGTCGTGATTGGGATCACTTACTACCTTATCTGATGTTTTCTATTAGGGAAGTACCCTAAGCGTCCACAGGGTTCTCTCCCTTCGAATTAGTCTATGGTCGTCACCCTAGGGGTTTGTTGGATATAGCGAAAGAGACATGGGAAAGTGAGTCCACCCCATACAAGAGTGTTATAGAGCATGTAGCACAAATGCAGGACCGTATAGCCACTGTAATGCCCCTAGTAAGGGAACACCTCCAGAGGGCGCAAGAGGGCCAAAGCAGAATTTACAATCGTTCTGCAAGAATCAGGACATTTAGCCCAGGTGACCGGGTACTCATTCTTGTTCCCACGGTAGAAAGCAAATTCTTAGCAAAGTGGCAGGGTCCCTATGAAATTGTAGAGAAGATCAGTGAGGTCAACTACAAGGTACACCAACCAGGTAGAAGGAAGCCTTTCCAAGTTTATCACATAAACTTGATCAAGCCCTGGAAAGACAGGGAATCCTTGGTGGCGACAAAGCCTGTTGGTCATCTGTCACCACCAATCCCTCCGGTCAGGATTGGTGACACCCTATCAGTATCCCAGAAGCAGGAAGCTAAGGAGTTCCTGCAGAGAAATAAAGACAAGTTTTCTGACCTACCAGGGCGTACGCATCTCATTAGTCATCATATTGAAACTGAGCCTAGAAGCAGAGTAAACCTGAAGCCCTATAGGATACCAGAAGCACGGAGGGAGGCGGTATCATCAGAGGTAAAACGTATGCTTGACCTAGGAGTCATTGAGGTGTCCCAGAGCGAGTGGTCCAGCCCGATTGTGTTAATCCCAAAACCCAATGGAACTTGGAGGTTCTGTAATGACTTTAGAAAGTTAAATGAGATCTCCAAGTTCGATGCCTACCCCATGCCCAGGGTAGATGAGTTGATAGAAAGGATGGGTAATGCCAGGTACATAACTACCCTCGATCTCACTAAGGGCTACTGGCAGATCCCACTCACTCCTAAGGCTAGAGAGAAGACTGCATTCTCCACCCCTGATGGGCTCTTCCAATACGTAGTGATGCCATTCGGGTTACATGGAGCCCCTGCCACTTTTCAGAGGTTGATGGACTTGATTCTGCGACCACATCGTGATTACTCCGCTGCCTACCTCGATGATGTGGTCATTTTTAGCCCGGATTGGGAAAGTCACCTCTGTAAGGTCCAGGCGGTGTTAGATGCCATAAGTGATGCGGGGTTAACCATCAATGCAGAGAAGTGTGCACTAGCCTTAGAGGAGGCCAAATACTTGGGCTACATTATTGGGAGGGGGTTAGTGAAACCACAACTAAATAAAATTGAGGCAATACAGAATTGGCCTCAACCCCTCACAAAGAAACAGGTCAGAGCTTTCCTGGGTATTACGGGCTATTACCGGAGGTTTGTGCCGAATTTTGCTTCAGTTGCAGCCCCACTAACTGACCTGACAAAGGGTGCAAAGTCCGCAATGGTGACATGGACTCCAGAGGCCGAGAAGGCTTTTCAAAGCCTTAAGTCTGCCCTGTGCCAACAGCCTGTGCTAGTTACCCCTGACTTTAGGCGAGAGTTTTTGGTACAGACAGACGCCTCTAACACAGGGTTAGGTGCCGTCCTCTCACAGGTCGTGAATGGCGAGGAGCACCCGGTGATGTACTTAAGCAGGAAACTATCCCCGGCCGAGAAAAACTACGCCATAGTTGAGCGAGAATGTCTGGCAGTGAAGTGGGCCCTAGAATCCCTGAAGTACTACTTACTAGGCAGGAGCTTTAAGTTAGTGACAGACAGGGGCGGATTAACTTTACCATAGGCCCCGGGCTGTTCACCAAGGCTGGGCCCCCCCATCCCACTGTAACTATGGCAGCACTAGCCTGGCGTTCATAGTACAAGACAGATAATGTCATAATGTCATGATGTCCTGATTTGTGCAAAATTGATTTTTGCAAATCATGGTGGAAGTGTAGCCAGGAGACAGTACACCACTGAAAGTATAAGTCTTTTTGGGTGGTCATGGGCCCCCCAGGAGCTCAGGGCCCCGGGCTGCCGCCCAAAACGCCCCTATTATAATCCACTACTGGTGACAGACCATGCCCCCCTAACATGGATGAAATTAAACAAGGAGAAAAATGCAAGGGTGACTAGGTGGTTTCTTTCCCTCCAAAACTTTAATTTCATGGTGGAACACCGGCCAGGGAAATTACAGGCAAATGCTGACGCCCTATCTAGGGTACACTGTCTGTGGGGACAAAATGCTCAGCCCTCCGGTCTGAAGAAGAGGGGGGGGGATATGTGGACATGTCACTGGTAAAGTGCTCGAGGGGATGTACATCTCACCCAGGTTGATACATAGTGTGAGATGGTGAGTCCAGGAGGCATCTGTGCTCAGCAGTGCTATGCTGCTGAGCTATTATTTATTATTGCCGGGCCTGGACTTACATGGAATGGCAGGTAGGTTTTGGTAGTGGGACTTGCCATTCCCTCCCCCTCGATCCAGTGTGGGTTTTGGGATCAGGTGAGCTCTGATCCCAATCAGCCTGAGAAGGCAAAAGGTGGGCTCAGTGTACAGGTCTCTCTCTCTCAGCCAGGACTGTTTATGCTGCAAATAAACGCCAAGCTGTTATTTTACAAGTCCAAGTCTGCTGTGAACTGTGTCCAAACACACCATCCCCCGGGAAGATCCCTACAATATATATATATATATATATATATATATATATATATATATATATATATATATATATAAACACACAGGAGCACATAGAGGATACATGTAAGCATGTGTGTATGTTGTTTTGTTTATTTTAACTAATAGGGGGTGCGCACATGAGGGTTGTGTTCTAAAGGTATGTTCACACTGAGTAAAACAGGCAGAAACTTTCTGCCGCGGAATCTCATCTGTCTCAGTGTGTCAGCCCATCAATGAGAGAGTGCGCGCTCCCGCGGTGCTGTGACATGTCACTTCTTTGAGCGGAGAGTGGCGGCTGCGGAGGAACTCAGTATGATGGAGGTCACCCAGCTTTCCCAGCATCTTGTACTCAGTATGATGGAGGTCACCCAGCTTTCCCAGCATCCTGTAGTCAGTATGATGTGGTCACCCAGCTTTCCCACCATCTTATACTCAGTATGATGGAGGTCACCCAGGTTTCTCACCAACTTATACTCAGTGGCTGGTAGCCTCGGGGAGCTGCACAGTAGATCTATACTGTGCAGCTGAAAAACTTATCAGCAGAATTGTGCTAATTGGTTCTCTTTAAAGGAGCACTCCAGCCCTTTCCTATGCAGGGACGGTAGATGCCAACTTCTGCCAGCAGCGATGTTCCAACTGTTTGGATAACATCTCCAGCCCTTCTGGTCATTTGTGACCAGGTAATTCCTACTGCTCTATGTGAAGTGGCTGAAAGTCACTTTGTCAATGTAAGTCTATGGGAGGGTTCAATGTCAGTGATGAGCCGTCTCATATACTTATACAGGAAAGTGACTTCTGACCCCTTCACCAGGTTGCAGTAGGAATTCCCTGTTTACAAATGACTGGAAGGGCCGAATGTGTTATCCGAACTGTCAGAACATTGCCGCTGGAGGAAGTATTGGAGTGAGTGGCATCTACCTTCCGTGCACTGATGTGGGGAGCGAAATAATAGGTAACAGCCAGAGTGGTCCTTGAAGGCTGGGCCGTTAGACGTCTACTCATGGGCCAGTGCTGTGTGCTTGCCCCCAAGGCTAAAATTTGCCAGCCAGCCCCTGGTGTGTGCTATGGCTGAAGCAGGCTGTGTGTGTGCGCTATAGCTGCAGCAGGCTGTGTGTGTGTGTGTGTGTGTATGCTATGGCTGCAGCAGGCTGTGTGTGTGTGTGCTCGCGCGCGTGCTATTGCGTGCCCCCGCAGTGACCTTCTATATTACTATGTGTGACATCTATATCACTATGTGTGACCCCTCTCTATATCACTATGTATGACCTCCTGTATATCACTATGGCTGACCTCTATATTACAGGTATCTGGCATTATTAACAGTGTTTCTTTAGGTATGGTGAATATTTAGTTAGAAACATAGAAGACTGTCAGCAGGAAAAGATCACCTGCTCCATCTAGTCTAGTTGTGAGTAGTTCAGGACATGGAGGCTGGAGACTGGCTGCATCCACTGCAGACACAGGAGAAGTTGCTTTATATACAGTATTCCTTTATTCCCTCAGAAGTCGCCCCAGGATCATGTAATACATTAGGGAGAAGCTGCTGAGCCAGTGTGATGAATAACTCCCCTTGTATACAACCGGCCATTTATGAAGGAGTCGGGAGTCGGAGTTGGTCCTGATAAAATTCAGGAGTCGGAGTCGGAGTTGGAGTCGGAGCTGCGGCTTACCGACTCCACAGCCCTGCGCAGCACCGGCTTCCCCGTGCCGGCGCCGTTCGATCCGTGGGTTCAGGTTAAAGAGGATGTACCTGGTGGTACATCCTCTTTAAAATAACATCCGTTATTACCACATTTTTATTAAAGTCCATACACAATGGACGTTGATTGCAGATGTCAAATTAATGTTCATGCTGATTATTCACAGGCATTTTTTTAACACAATGGAGGTTGTTTTTTGTTGTTCACAGACATTATTTTTTCACCTTCCTTTCATCCTCTTTACTACTAAATTCAATGGACCTTCAAAAAAGAGCCACAACCAAAAGGGCAGGATTTAGAATAATGCACCCATGGTAATGATGGGTATCCAAAACGCAAAATGACGTAATTTGGAACTCAAAATGACAGACGTCATTTAAAAAATAAAAACAGAAAGAAAAAATGACATGTGAATATAACCTTACACTATGAAAAATCTGCATTATAGAAGCTTTTGCAGATCTGACTTACAGTCATGAATGATGCACATTTTGCCCAGGGAAAAAGCAGTAAAATTCCACCAATAGTGCAATGTGTAAGTAAGGCCTAATATATATCTCTAAAAAGGCTTACCCAGGCATGCCCACTACTCCAAGTGCCAGAGATCTGGGCAGAGATTGAGGCCATTCAGAAGGTAGTGGATTTAGTCCTTTGCCGTTAGATATAAAATGTGTTGTCCAGCCAGAGTTTGCCACATAATAACCACCTACTGGGAATGCAGAATTTTTACTTTCTATTATCCTAGATGAGAAAAAAAAAAGATCCATATGAATTATCTAATGCACGTCACCACACACACATAAAACACTAACCCAATGGTAAATGTTAACTTTTTAAAGAAAATACTCTAGTACAATTTATTGTACGATTTTTATCTCTCGCTCGCTCCACTGTGTGCACTGACAGGGTATTCTGCGGGTGCTATTCAATGAATAGCGGCAGCAGAAAACTGACATGCCCGGCCGATCGGGGCTGCGGGGGGCGATCGTACGGCCGGGGGGTGCGGGGGGCGATCATGCGGCCGGGGGGTGCGGGGGGCGATCATGCGGCCGAGGGCGATCGGGGCTGCCGGGCGGGGCGGGCAGGATATACAATACCAGGTCCCCGCTCCTGCTTGCTTCGGCAGCTCCCGGCACGTTCTGCCTGGCCAATCAGTGTGCTGCCCCGCCGCAGCGCACTGATTGGCGGGGCGGGCCGTGAAGACACCGGGAGCCCCGAAGCAAGCAGGAACGGGGACCCGGTAATGTATAATGTCCGAGTTTCTCTGCTAATGAAAGTATAGGGCTGGGATATGCAGCGAGTCTCGCTGCAAAAACGCAGCAAGGAGACTCACTGCAGATCCGGCAAGTGGGTTTGTACCTGGGTTAAAGTGTTATTTTAATATATTACCTGGCAACTTGGGATCCAATCATTACATCCCCTTCCTTCAAAAGTTTGCCACTATATGGTCTGTTGGACATGAAACAGATAGGTAAGTGTTATTTACGTATATTATTCATTTACATGGCACAGACACATTCAACAGCACTGCACAGAGATCGTCATCACTTATATCAGCTCAGATCCTGTCCCCAATGGAGCTTACAATTTAATTCCCAAATTAAACTATCAGTATGTTTTTTGTAGAGAGGGAAAAAACTAGAGAACCCAGAGGAAATAATCACAAATAGGGAGACAACTTACAGACTCCATACAGAAGTACAGAATGAAAGGATTGTGGTACATACTAGTATATAACTGGATTTTAGAAAGATGGCTGCTATTCATGAATGTTGAAGCTTTATTTGATAAATGCATTCGGAAAGTCTTCAGACCCTTTTATTTCTTTTAACATTTTGTTATGTTAAGGGTAAAAGAAAAAGAAAATCATGTTTTCCCCTTCATTATTCTGCCGCCAATACCACATAAAAAGAATGTGAAAATCGAATTTTGGAAATGTTTGCATATTTATTAAAAAGGAAACATTTCAGTTTAAGGCTATGTTCACACACCCTCTTTTTTGGCTGTTTGACACCAAATTTCACGTTTTTTCATAATGACTGCCGCCATTTGCACAATTACCGCTGTCATCATGAAATAACAGCCATTATTTGGCAACAAACGGCCAAACTGAGGGAGCATTGCTAGAGATGCTCCTGCAGCTGATAATCGTCTCCTATAAAAGGGACAGCAATCAAAGACAGGGCAAAGGTCTGATTATTGGCTGATGGCATCTCTTGCCCATGCTTAAAAATCTATCCTTATGGTCTGCACTTCTCCCTGGGTACAAAGGGTTTGTGTGGCTGAGAAAAATGAAGAGAAACAGACAGCACAGAGTGCAATTTTTCCAAAGACATTTTCCTAATGTGACATGCAGAGAAGACACAATTATGGTACAGCTTGCTCGTCAGGAGAGACAGGCCATGCACAGAAACAACACATGCACATTCACTTGGATGGATGTCCTATAGGGAGGTGGCTGAAATGACAGGTGGCACTAGCATAAACTATAGATTTAATAATCTCTGCACACAAAAACCTTTGTTTAATGTGCAAGTACAAAAGGTGTTTAGTATTAGATATTGTGTGGCTGAAAATTTGTTAGATTTTTTTTTTTTTAAATTTCTATGTGTACTTTCTATGCTTGGTAGCAGTAAGGGGTGACACGGCCCCTCTGCTGAGACCAATGTTTGTGTGGGGAACCGCAGGGCTCTGAGCTCTGCAGTTCCTGATCTCCTGCTCTGTTCTAGCACTGACAAACAGCTCTATGCAGGGCAGGATGCAACCCCTCTCCCCCATCTCCTGCTATGTTCTAGCACTACTGCACATAGCCGCTGCCATGTTCTAGAAATCATCCGATGTACTATATACTTTTATACATAGTATACAGGGGGGAAGAGGCTGCTCCACATGATTGTGGTGTCTGGCAGCCTCTGCAGAGGAAGCAGTCATTGCTATCACCGCTTGCTCTGCTTCTAGCACAGTGCAGAAGCTGCTGGACACCAGATTGTGTTGGGCAGCCTCTTGCTCCTGTGTACTAAATACAAAGTAATATACCTTTATTTTTTTCTCTCTGGAGTACCCCTTTAAAGGGACTCTGTCAGTAGGTTTATGGTGTCCTATGTGTCAGGCACCGGACAGCAGGGACAAGACAGTGAGTCCTGATGCTGAACCCACCAACTGTCCCTACCTACTTGCCTCAAACGGCCCTAGGTAGCCATGGACAACCATGAAGGCGGTCCCTGCACTAGTATAGGTGCACACAGAACAAGACAGACAAACAAACACAATAAAGAACAGTCAACAGTCCGGGTCACAACAATCGGGCAGTAAAAGTACAAAATCAGGATCCAATAGGCATAGTCAAAGTCCAGGCAAAATGGTCAGGGGCAGGCGGCAAGCAAGGGAGGTCAAAGATACAAAAGGCAAAGATAAGGAGATGCAAAGAACAGAAGACACAAGCAGGCAGAGACAAAGTCAATAACCAGCACAGACTGGGGTTAGTTATATAGGAGGCCAGGGTTCTGATCCAGAACGTACAGTAATTGGACCATCCCCAGGATTTCCAAGCACAGACACCTGAAAACAAAACAAAACCACTGACAGGAAGACCTGCCAGTCACAGCAGAACCAAAACACAGATTAACCCTGACATGGCCAGACAGAAATCAGCAGGTACAGTCGGGTGTGTCCACCAAACCAATTAAGCAGATAAACCAGTGTTCAGACACTGCGAAACAAGACACAGAAACAGAACAAATACAATAAAATCAGCGCCATCTCGGCCGCACAGCATGAGCCGAGGGGCGCATAACGCTCCACAAAGATACCATCCTGACACTAAGGAAGGGTAGTAAAAACTAGTAACAGAGAAGCTGAACAGAATGATGTATCATTTACATTGTTCTGTGCAGCTGATTCAGAGATATCTTCCTGTATAACATGGACAATAAGTAATTCTCTCCATTATGTGTGCGAGTCCAGTAGTCCTCATGAGAAGCAAAAAAAACTCTCATGAGAAGCAAAAAACTCTATAGACAGTCAACTGTCAATCAGCTGTCAATCAGCAGCTGGAGGGCAGGGGCAAGAATCCTATTCTCCTGCATATTAGGATAATGACTGAACAGAATGATGTAAGTAATATACCGATCTGTTCAGCATTTCTGTCAGGGGTGTAACCATGTAGCAGCCATAGCGACCGCTATGGGGCTCATCACATCAAGGGCTCATCATCCCTGCAATATTCTGAGCCTCCTGAGCTGTCATCATACTACCAAGGGAAAGGCCTACCATGGGAGACACTATGTACTGGGGGGGGAAGGTAGGATAATAAAGGAGATGTCTATTTTGGGGGACGCTATCTATGGGGGGATACGAGGTGAGGACGCTAGGTGACACTAGGGGAGATGCCCACCGAGGGGATTCTAGGGGAGATGTCTGCCATGGAGGGCACTGTCTACTGGGGGGATACCAGGGGAGTTGCCTGCCTAATACATGCTAACAAACAGGGGGATTGCCTACAGTGGGATGGGGGTGAGGAGGGGGCCCAATCAAAAGTTTGCTATGGGGCACACCCCTGATTTCTGTTTATGCTGCTCTCATTTAAGGCAACATAAACCTAGTGACAGATTCCCTTTACGTATTCTTTATAATTCTCTATAGATCTCTACAGCATTAGTTCTAAAAATAATTGCAGCAGCAAAACTGTAAAACTAGATATCCTTTTGTTGCTTTTTGCTACATTTTCATATTGCTTTTTACCATACTGTTATTGGAACGGTTTCTTTTTTCAACACAGTTTCACTGAAAAACCACAACTTGATAGGACCTATTTACATTCACAATACTACTTGTGATGTTCTGCAAAGTGTCAGTACTATGGTCCTTGGATATCCAAAAACAGTCTAGTAACTAAATTGGATTAAAACCTAAAAATGGTGCCTTCACTTGGGAAAAAAACAAAACCAAACACATAAAATAATATCATCATTATCATTAATACTATTTACCTCATATATGGGTCTACACTCAAAAAGACAGACTCCAGTAGAATTTCTGAAAATACATATAAATTAAACATAATACATTGAGATACAAAATATCACAGTGAATACAAAATAATAGAGTTAAATATAATAAAAAACTCAATGTTATTATAAAACGTTTTCCAATAATCTGCCCTCTCATAAAAAATAAACACTAAATAAACACATAATACACACTATTCAATTCTGCAACAATTTCAAACATTCTCCCTCCCTAGCAGTGCTTCCAGGCACTCACCCTGCAGGAAACTACTGTACAGCTCCACTCACATAAAGGAAACCTGTCATCACTTCCATGCTGCCTGAACCACGAGTCATCAGGGTGGCCCCTGGGGGCTTTTGCCTTCCCCACTGGAGTTGTTAAATCTCTCTCTATTTGGGTGTAGAGACAGATCTATGAATCAAGGCTGGCAGAGCAGGGGGGAGCTACCAGACCTGCCTTAATGACTCGTGGCACAGGTAAATGAAATTGCATTGTAGAACTCTGCACAGTGAGTGGCCAGTGGCACCTCTGTGTAGGAAAAAAACCAAACATTTCAGGATGAGTTTGTGTCTCTGCTGTTGGACACTCGACCATCCTAGGGATATGATATCACCATCTCTGCGACTCTGTACCCACAGTCTATAGTATAGTATATGCTATAGAATATTGGATCTATTTAGGTCTATTCACGAATTTAAAGCGACTCTGTACCCACAATCTGCCCCCCTAAACCATTTGTACCATCAGATAGCTGCTTTTAATCCAAAATCTGTCCTGGGGTCTGTTCAGCCGGTCATGCAGTTTTTGTCCTAAAAAACTATTTTTAAACCTGCAGCCCTGTGTCAAATTGACGTGGCCCACAGTGTATGTGCCCTAGGTTTGCACCGCCCCTCTGTCCGTCCTCCCCGCCCTCCTTATCATTAGGAATGCCTTAGGCAGGATTTCTCCTATTCATCACTTGTTTGACCAGTGCACCTATGCAGGATCGTTAAGGCGCATGTGTACTGTTGAGACAAGTGATGAATAGAAGAAATCCTGCCTAATGATCAGGAGGGCGGGGAGGAGGGACAGAGAGGCGTCGCAGACCTAGGGCACATACACTCTAGGCCACACCAAAGGCTGCAGGTTTAAAAATTGTTTTTTTAGCACAATAACTACATCACCTACTGAACGGACCCCAGGACAGATCTTGGATTAAAAGCTGCTATCTGACGGTACAAGCGGTTGGGGGGGGGGGCTGCAGATTTTGGGTATAGAGTTGCTTTAAATTCCTGAATAGACCTAAAATGGTCCAATATTCTATAGCATATACTATACTTGTATAGAGCTCAGTTTCAGAATATACTTTACTTATATTAGAGCTCAGTTTATCGGTTTATTTGATACACAGCTGCAAATCCCCTTCATACAGGCAAGTTACAAACTACAATTCTATGTGTGTGCAGCTACCAAGGGGAGTTTAAGGGCTTACAGCATACTGTCTATAGCAAGTATAGCTTGGATACTAGTTGTATATTACAGATTGTAAAGATAAATCAAAAGTTTAGAAGTTTCACAAGAGGCATTATTTATGCGGTAAATAGGTTTGTGGTAGTAGTAATAAGCTTGAATACAGGATTTAAGGATAGGAGAAATGAATAGATAATTATTTAATTGGGTTCCATTACCTCCATCTTGCAGTGACGGCAGCTCTTTTTCTATAAGTTTAAAGTCTTCAGGTTTTGGTGCACCTTTAAAGTGCTTCACCATTGTCCATGACTTAGACACAACCATTTTTGTTCTCCTGTATTGAAAAAATAATAATAAAATAGAAACAAAAAAAAAAAAAGCTGAAACTTGACTGTCACACAGTTTGTAATTTTAAAAAAAAGAAAATGCTAGTAAACAAATAGAACAAATACAAACACAACATATCAGGAATAAAGGAATAAGGCTATGTTCACATGCTGTAAAATAATGGCCGCCATTTGAGTTTAAAACAACAGCCCCTGTCCTTTGTATTAATAATAATGCCTTCTAAATAAGTGGTATAGGGCATGCTTTTCTTTTGTAGTACTTTTATGTTCTAAAACAGTCTTACATAGAACAAATAAAACATTTTTCAAAACTTCAAATATTATAATTAGTGATGAACGAACTTTTTTTTGGAAAGTTCGGTTTGACCGAATTTCGGATTTCTTCGGATTTCATAGTTTAAAGCATCTATATGATACGGGGGTAAGTGTATTTGGTTGAATTTAGGGCTCTATGTGTCAGTAACATCGTTATCTTTTCAATATCTCAAAGTAATTTTTTTTTTAGACTTCAATATTCACCATTACAGGGTCTATGCAGGAAATTTACCATTACAGGGTTTATGCAGGAAAAAGGTTTTATGCTACACAAATGCACCAGGTATATTTGTCTCTCAGGATAACACGTATGTAATAGACACTATCACAAGGGTCCAACTATAGGAATTGTCTATCTGTATAGCACTTTTTTTTATTGTTTTATGCTACACACATGCACCAGGTATATTTGTCTCTCAGGATAACACGTATGTGATAGACACTATCGCACCCTTTGCTCTCCTATGCCTAATTTATCTATCTTTCACCCTCTCTATATTTCTCTTTCAATCACTATATGTTTCTCCTCTCCGCTTTCCTAATCTTTTGGTCTTTGCCTTTCTACAATATCTTCTCAGTAGTCAGTAGTCAGTAGTACAGCAGCACCAGCAGTGTTTTGACAATGACAAGCTCTGTGCACGTCTCTCTCTCTGTAGACTGCGTTGTGCGGTCTTGTGACGCTCCTATTAAAGCGATACCGATGTCACACAGGGGGTGGGCTACTGCAAGATCCCTGCTGATAGGATGTGTTCCGGGCATTATGGGAAAGCGCTTTTCCTGCCCGGAACATTTCCTGCTTTCTAAAATGGTGGCTGCAATTTTACAAAGCAAGAAAAAAAAATGGGAGCGGACTTCCAAAAATCCGAATCTGATCGGACTCGGACTTTTGGAAAAATACGAACCGGATCCCATACCGGCCAAACCGGTTCGCTCATCTCTAATTATAATACCTCCATATGTGAGCCTGTAGTGTGCGGATTGTGGGGGGCCTGCAGATGTGCTGCCCATAATTACAAACTGCTCACTTGTGAAAGGGATAAAGTCTATGGAGTCCTATTTCTTGTGATCAGGATTCCAGGAAAATGTGTGCATTAGTCCATAGACTTTAAAGGGGCTGTTCTCCCCCCAAAAAATTCTTTCAATTCAACTGGTGCCAGAAAGTGTCAGAGATTTGTAATTTACTTCTAGAGCTTTATCCAAGTTCAGCAGCCCCCGCTGCTAAAATATACTCGTAAGAGTGATTTTATAAGAGCAGCCAAAGATGACAATGGGCCAGTGGGTATAAATGCACAATACCGCAGAGGATCCCTTCACTGTCACTTTCAATACAATTACATACTCGCAGCAAGTATGTAAAAGGAAGCCCCTTTAACCCCCTGCAGCCCGGGGCATTAACAGGTCCGCGCTCCGGCTTGCTTCAGGGTTCCTAGTAGCACTGAAGGGAACTGTGACCACAACTTTAATGTCCACTGTAAGGCATTATCACACCTCTGTGTTAGGCCCCATTCACACGTCCGTGTCAGTTTTTACTGTCAGGAAATCCTGATCAGGTGGCCTCAAATGGCATCAGTATAGTATCAGGAAAGCATCAGGATTTCCTGACAGTAATCTGTTTTTACCTTCAGGAAACCATCAGGAAATGTCTTCAGGATTTCCTGATCAGAAGGAAAAACAAGGGTTTTTAATATGGTCAAGTATGCCAATATACATCACAAGTACCCACATCACCACTAGTGCCACCGCCTCCCCCTCGTGTACCCTGCCACTGCGTCCCACTCATGTACCGTGCTACCATCTCCCCCTTATGTACTGCGCCACCATGTCCCCCTCATGTACCATTCCCCCTTTGTGTACCTTGCCCCCTTCCCCCTGTGTAATGTGTCACCATCTCCCCCTCATGCCATGTGTCATCCTTTTATCTGCTGCAGAACTACAACTCTAATTATGTTATGTAATCCTGCATATTACCACACACACCATGATGGGAGATGTAGTTCTACTGTGCCACTGCCTCCTCCCTCCTGCGTTGTCATCTTTTATTCTGTTGCAGAACTACAACTCCCATTATGACCTGCCAATATGACATGATAGGAGTTGTAGTAGTAGGGAATGATGGGAGTAGTAGTAGTAGTAGTAGGGATAGGGTTGGGGCGATCATGGGGTGTTGTGCAAACGGCTGAGGTTTGGGGGGGATCAGGAATGGGGTGTCGGGCGGCGGGCTAAGGTGGGGGGGGCGGGACCATAATAAGGGCGATGGGCTGAGGTCCAGGGGAGAAATGAGGTGCTACGACAGGGGTTAAGGTGTCGGGCAGCAGGCTGAGGTCGGCTCGGGAGAGGGGAGGAGTGGGGTATCAGGTGCCGAGGTCCGAAGGGAGAATGGGGGGGGTCCGGAGGTGGGCTGAGGTGTGGGGAGTCGGAAACGGGGTGTCAGGCAGCAGGCTGAGGTGGGGGGAGGAGTGGGGGATCCAGAAGCGGGCTGAGGAGGAATACTGGAGGGGAGAATGCTGCTGCTTTGCTCCCTCTCAGGTGCGGGAGGGGGGGCGCTCCCTGCAGTCACTTGTCCCCAGCCCCTGCCTGTCATCGGAGATCCGGACACTTTCCTGATGTGCATCAGGAAAGTTTCTGGAGTTCCTCCGCTCCCATAGACTTCTATGGGAGCGTCCGGGCCGGGTTTCCGGATAAAAATAGGACAGGATCCAAAAAATCCTGACCTAATTTCCGGAACGGACATCCTTCAGGAAAAATCCTGAAGGGTGTCTGTGACTAATGTATCCCTATGGGTCCGCAAATCCGGATAGATTTCCCAGATGTATGAAGGGGGCCTAAGTTTTTATTGTTAGGAAATCCTGATCAGGAGGCCTTCCGGAGGCTTCAGGAAAACATCAGGATTTCCTGACAGTAATCAGTTTTTACGTTCAGGAAACTATCAGAATTGTCTCTCAGGATTTCTTGATGCGCATCAGGAGAACATCAGGATTTCCTGAGCTCCCATAGCTCCCATCCTGATGAAAATAGAACAGGTTCTATAATTTCCTGACCTATTTTCCTGAACAATCCTGAAGGGTGTCAGTGTTCTATGCAACCCTATGGATCAGAAAATCCTGACACTAATTCCTGATAAGAAAAACTGACAGATGTTCCTGAAGTGTAAAGGGCGCCTGCAACCTCACATCTTTATCAAAAGTTTTTGCCTGCATTGCTACACATAGACAGTTCAGTAAAGTTTACCATTGTTTTACAAAATCCTCCTGTTAGAAGTCATACGCCTGAACTTTGCATCACTAAAACAAAGAGTGCAGATTAGCCCTGCACATGCATCATGGATTTCTGCAACCCCTTGCACACTGTTTATGACAATATAAGAACTGCTATAAGTGCTTTCGCATCCTCTGTAGAATTACCTGCTCAAAGTGAAGCACCCGGTCTCTGATACTAGATGGAGTCTTGTATAGAAAGCGTACTGCTAGCTTGTCTCCTCCTGGCCCCAGATTGCTCAGTGTACAGGAAGAAAGTCCTTCTCTATAGCTTCCCCTCCTGCTGGTGTGGCCCCTCCTTTAATATGTAACCAGCATTACTGCAGCCTTTCATAAGATAGTGCTGAACTCAATGGCTGCCCTCTTTACCCCCCTCCCCATACAGAAGGCAGCTGGCTGCAGCCCTGAATACAGAGTAGAGTTCACAACAGGGATCAAACCATGCTTTGGCATCAGGAAGAATACAGAATGTCTTCACTTCAATTGCAGCTTTTATTTCAAGATTTCATAACATCTCATGCAGAAAGAAGTGCTTTGCAAATCTCATATGACTGTAGAGGAAACTTGTATGTAATCTTATTTTCTATTGTTTTGCAATACTTTCTATTGTATTGTTTTGCAAATAAAATATAATACTAAATTAATAAAATAAAATTTACCTAGTTATGTCAAACAACACATGTATGTTTTTTGGAGATGAGCGAGTACTTAAATGCTCAAATGCTCGCTAGAGTGCTTGATTAAAGGAATGAACCCCCAGTCAATAGGAGACTCCAGCATTTTTTCAGGGGCCTCCTATTTGGCAGAGGGGAGGGTGTCTGGTAGCTGTCAATGCATGTGTGTGCGTGCCTGGTAGCTGTCGTTGCATGTGTGTGACTTGGGCAGACCCATCTAGTTAAATTTTGAAGGCTGGGCTCGTAGACTCATCAAGCCATAACATCAAGAGCAAGGGCTGCCAAAAATTGAAAGGAAAGAGGAAATCCGCTAGACCCTTCATTACACATAAAGGAGGGCATCATACACATGCTGTAAAAATTTTGTGCGAAAGCCTGCTGGTAACCCTCCTTATAACTAGGAAAGAGAGCTTGGTGATGACCAAAGGACGAACAAAAATTGCTCATTTTGATCTTACAACATGTTCTCAAATCGTCGTTCGCAGAAAATTCGCAGATCGTTCCGTGTAAAGAGTCGTCGCCGATTTAACAAATGTGTGAGATAGGCTTAAGCGATCGCAAAACTAATTTTCCGTACGATGTATCGTTCCATCTAAATGCTGATCGTTATGAAAAAAAAACGTTACTCTGACCGTTAAACATACGATCGGGCCAATTATCGTCTCGTGTAAACGCAGCATAAGAGGGAGTTGTGGCCCTGGTTATAATTGTGAATAATGCTGCGTTTACACGGAACGATTATTGTTCGAAGTTTCGCAATAACAATCGCATTTGAGCGATAATCGTTCGTGTAAACACAGCAAACGATCAAGCGATGAGCGAAAAATCGTTCATTTTGATCTTTCAACATGTTCTCAAATCGTCGGTTATCGTTCGCTAAAAATTCGCAGATCGTT